>NC_083776.1:38375527-38420527 GCF_963514075.1 Conger conger
AATCAGTGCTAGCAAGTGGACAATGGGCCGGCCCTGGCCCCGTGATTGCCTCTTTTCACATGCTAATGGTTATCCTCGCTCTTCTCCCCACGTTTTCTTCGCGCAGGACAAATTACAGTTTACAAGGCGCGGAGAAATAAAAAAAAAATCTGAGCTGAATATCGTTCTTTTTTTTTCCCCCTCTTTTTTTTTTTTTTTAATTCGACAAACTGACATGTAAATTACCCTTTAAGTGCTCCACTCCGAGCCTCTGATCATCGCCTAATTGTCGCAGTCAATTGTGGCCAACAGTCTCTTCAATCCCCGCGCGCTTCGACAACAAGCGCGGGCATCAAAGCCGAATCAGCCGGCTTCAATTTCCCTCTGTTTGGGGTACTACAAAAACACGGAGAGAGGGAGAGGTGCAAGGCCAGCGAGCAGGGGAGCATTGCGGGGAGAACCATTACAATAGTCCTTCATTTCATATCTCTAATGGCGTGTATTTGTCAGGCGGCGTATTGTGCGTTACGGGGGGGGGCCCTGGTGCTGTAAGGGATCTCAGGAGCTGCCGTCTCGCGGGCGGCAGAACCGCACGTCTCTCACCGAGATGTTCGCAATCGGGCTGGTCCTGAGCTGTTTCGATTGATGCGATAGTATAAAGGCAGGTGAGCTTTTTTTTTCTACTTTGGTAGAAATTCATTTCATTTTTTATTTGTATAGCGCTTTTTACAACACAAGATTGTCACAACAAAGACCTCAGGCCTGAGACCTCAGAGCAAGCCCAGGCTAAAATCAGTGCGTGTCCACACACGTGCTTCACACAGGCCTAGTTTCGCTTGAAGCGGTCACGTGCCAATTGAAAATATGTGCAGTTTGAACCCTATGAAGTAAGTTTGCAGGAGGTTTCCTACCTTATTCGGTAATTTATGGCTGTAATAATAGTTCTCACCATGTTTTTTCCCTCTCTAATTATCCTGAAAAATGATATATTATACCATATTGAATAGCCAAGATACCTTTCTTGTAGCCTGACTGGAGTGTTGAACATATGTCTCCTCTTTAATATGGTCTCATTTAGGAAGACCTATAATCACTGACGGTAAAACGTTCCGATTTTGCCAAAGCACACAGGAGATGGTTGAGTACTGTTATTATGGATGCTGGTCTCCCAGACCTCAGCTCTCCATCTGATGAGAAACGGTGCTGTCTTCTCTGGCTCTGCCACAAAAGTGAAATCCGTACGTCACACTTACAGTGCTGGGGAGATACCAGGCAAACGATGAGTAAAATAAAGTGACAAAGAATGAAGGTTGTGTAAAGCTTGTTTTATTGACTCTCACACACACACTCACACACACTCACACACACACACACACACACACACACACACACACACAATGGTTCTCAGAAAAAAAGGTTTTAAGTTTTGGGAATGTGTTTAAGATTAGTTTTGGAAAAGCAAAACAGGAAACAGGCAAGTGATGATTCTGATTGGCTGGATATTTTTTTCTTCATTCCACTTTCGACCAATCAGGGCCTAATTGAGCACTTGAGGGACATGTACTTGCCCAAAGATACAACCAATGGGAACCTCCCTACCATGTGAATTCTTCCTTGCCCTTCCCTTCTGATTCGGTCAGGGTGGTCAGCTGTGGGCAACGTGAGTCATGTAGACATTCCACAGCCAGAACACCACTAATGACTGCACTCTCAGAAATGAAGTGACAGTGGTGGTACTTTTTTGTTCTTCAAGGATCATATTTCGTAAACTGCTCTTTGGGTACAAATGAGTATGCTTTCCCAGCAAAAAATATACAAATGAGTTATATATTGCTGGCTAGAGGTACAATTCCATGTACCGCCCCAGCGACAAACATTTGTACATTTGGCACTTTTCATACCTTCATTTCTGAGAATGTGTGGAATAAAATGTTTTAAAAACATTCTTAATATCAAAAGTTTACTTTAGATTATCTCATGTTTTATCAGTTATATTCCTTTCATATTAAATTACTGAACTACATCTAGCCTATCACAAAGCCTGACCCAAGCTATGACAGCAGTGAAAGGTGGGGTTGTGTGGAGTGTGGCTCAGGACAGAGGGGTTCCGCTCTGCCCACTGCGGTCTGCTCAACTCTTCTGACTTCTCTTTGGATTGTTCTAGAACTGTAACTAATCATAACCTAGGCCATGCTCAGGCTGCTATGCGATTCAGGTGCTAGAATCAAAGATTAATGATACAACAGTTGGCCTGGTTTTCATATTGCAGAATAATATTATAGCCTTTCAAATATATATATATTTTTTGTTTTTTTTAAATAAGGCTAAAAAATAGATTTTTCAAAAGATATAGATGGTATGATGACAATCGTATGTATCCACACAAAGACATTTGTTAATTGGTTAATTGGGGTTTTCAGTCTGGACCACATGAAATGGCCGTTGGAGAAATTTGAAGAGGCAGGGAGGGGAGTCAAGGAGGGAAGGAAAACACTTCTAATATCTTTGAGTCCAAAGAGAAAGTGGCTTTCACATATAATAGCCGACTTTAAAAGGCAGATATGCAAATGAATGTTGAGATTAGAGATACAACAATTATTCAAATGTTTGATTAATAATTAATCATAGCAAATGTCAATTATTAATCCAGCAGGGCAATAAGTCATATTTCTTAAGTGGAATTGCTCCTGTTCCAGAGAGCTTACCTTTGAGGGGTTGGGGGAAATGGTGCGGAGAAAGATTGCTTTATCAGAATCAAACGTGTCGTGGCTCCGTCCTTCTGACTGCGCTTAACACAACAGCAACATCAAAAAACAAAAACACTGCTTTTGTGAGTCCCACATAGCATCTCCCCAGATAGTACTTTTTTGGTCACTTGGGAACTGACCTCTTTCCAGAGACAAAAGAGAAAAAAAAGAAACACAAGTGCACAACTTGATACTTGATCCTATTAAAACAGCCCGGATATAGGAGAGCGGCTAATAACGTGGTCAGTGTTTGGCGGGATCCCACTTTTGAATTTAACAAGAGCAACTTGAGAAAATCGATACTTATTTGATGTGAGTTTCTGCGTCTCGGCGTTGGGTTATGCAGCGACCTCTCCCAGCTCTCTTTCATGTGCGGTGAAACAACATCTGAAGAGTTGTGATTTGAGGAACGGTCTGAGAAACAAAACGCACGCTGCCTGTAAGGCCTGTTTGCGAATGTAAACCAAATTCATTCTGCATGTTTCAGAGTCCTCCAGATCACACGCCTCCGCTCCTCTCTCTTCTTTAATTGTCTATCAGTCTGCCATGTTCCCTGCTCCATAAGTAACAACAGCGCACCAAATCACATCATATCTACAGCATCCCAATCAAAATATCAGTGCCAGCCCCACTGAGAAATCTACAGTACGGCCTAGGAAGACACTCTCAGTACTTGCGGGCTTGTTAAACTTAGCTGTTATCCGCGTATAAAGTCGGACTCTGTCGTGGTGTAATTGTTCTGTGGAGTAATGCATTCTTTCAGTGACAGCTTAAATGAAGCAGCTTGCCTCAGATGCTAATACAGAGCAGACAGATGTTTTCTTTTGGACCTCTAACACATAGACTGTTATGAACAAAGCAAGTGTTTTTCAGTGAGGGGTTTGTATGTCTGGAGGGTCAGATAAAGCTGTCGACGCAGAAGACGACGTTATGAGTGAAAACGGTGTTCTAATATCATTGTACCTCTTGTTTGCTGACCTCTGAACTTACCTTTACAAAATAAATGCAAATTAATATTCTATTCATTCTGTGTGCCCTCTGGCAAAAATCATATTAATATAGGAAATTAAGACTCAAGGTTTCCATAAAATAGTCTAACAGGCTACAGACATGTTCAGATCTGCCTTACAGGTGAGGCCCTCCACACCTCATCAAATGCACTGCCTCGACACATTCATCTTATATTGCGTTTGTGGTTTTTCTTTTTGTTGTTGTTGTTGAATGTCATGAGATTGAGCTCAGATTCAAACAGAGCAGGACCGTATGTGAGATTGAGCTCAGATTTAAACAGAGCAGGACCGTATGGAGGACAGTGGCCTGCCACAGTGACTCCTCATTGTATTCCTTCATATTTAATCAGGAGATTCTCCACCACCTGTGTATCCTCTCTTTATTAGCAGATGTGTGATTTCCAGGGAGCAGTTTTAAATCCCCAGTCTCCAAACAATCACATGGAAAAATGATGCAAAAAAGAGAAATGTAGCCTGCCTGTGTGTCTGTCAAAAAACTGACCAGATGTAACTTGTTAAAAACAACTGATCTGGTTGACTTTAAAGCTGTACTGTACATACAGTGTCACCTTAATACTCTTAACATTGCTATCATAAAATCAGAAGGTATACCTACATGTACAGGACGAGTGTATACTGTTTATCAGTACTAAGTATTTTTTACAAGAAGAAAAATATGGCACAGTTGTCTTTCTCCTGCTTTACGCCCGTATGCTGCAAATAAAGTATGTCTAAGTGGGATCATGTCTCTTAGAATTAATTCTGTATTGTTTAGTAAAAAAGACATGACTAAAAACCTTCAGACCAGATCTGACATGTTAAACCTCCCACCCCTTCCTCCAAATATTTGCTTTTAGTCATTTGGATGTTGTCAGTTATTAGCTGGTGAAAACACAAATGTCGTTGTGACAACTGCATATTTCATCCAATTAAGGTATTAGATGTATTGTTTTGGAGATCTTTAAATTATTCGGAGGATAATTATTCAGGTAGGCCTAATTATTAAGTCCATCGTCAAAATGTATCCACATACGGAACATACAGACAGTCGCACAGAAACTAGTGACGCTTCAAACACTTACAATCGCATCATCCCTGCAGATACGACACCGTTCTCGAAAACAAGCATCGCAATGTCTTATACCGAACATGTAACAAGGCAATTTACTATGTGCAATTTATCCATAAAATAATCGGGTATACAAACTATGGTACACATACTTTGCATACAGGTAACATCATACAACGACTTACTGGCAAAACTGGCTTTAAAAAGAAGGCACACATATTTTTTGCATATGCATATTTAAATAATATATCTTGATGGCATTTCACCTTTTTTTAAACGGTAATAGGATAACTAAATCTGATCCAAATCTCTCCTACAGGCGAAGTTCACTGTTTATAATAAGAATACGAAGCCTTCTTAAAACAATCACTCACTTTATCTTAATTGCTAAAAAGTGGGTGCGTTACGTTCTCTCCATTAAATTAACAGACGAATTAACCTCAAGGTCCCACTGAAGGTTTGCTATCAACCGTGATCCCATTTCACGCTGTATAGGACATTCAAGCGAAAAGAGAAGGGTGTCACTTGTAGAAGGGATTCACTTAACAAGCAAGAGTTGGAGCTGACGCATCAGCACGGAGACTCCTGCTGCTATCGAGCAGGCAGCACTGATTCTCATTTTAATACACATGGACAAAACGAACATCATGCGCAGCGCGTCTGAACAACATCTGGGTTTCTCTCAAACCATTTAAAACGATGAAAAGGGTAACACGGAGACTTTATCATAGCAATATATCCCGTACTTTAACGAGGATTTTCATTCTAGGCTAAATCTGTATCTACATCCAGGGAAAACGAGATTATGAAGGTATAGGATTGAGTGAAAATAAAAACACTTAATGAATAAATAAATAAATAAATGGATAAGTAAATAAATACATTATTTGGCCGAGTGCGATTAAGAGTTAGAGTAAGTACTTACCAAAAGAAGTGCGCGATATACCTGGCCATTGCGCTGCAGGTCAGCAGGGCGCCTATAAATAGATCATTTAAAAATGCGCGAAATAAACACAAAGTATTACAACAATAAAGACAAGAACAGATTTGTCACTTTTCCAAGCTCCAATAATAAATCATCAAAAACGCAGTTTGAAACATCCACATGTAAATTAATCATCAATAAATATATATAATATACCATATCAATAATCAATACATTTTCATTACTGGAAAACGTGTCTGCAAAACAAATTATTATTATTATTATTATTATTATTATTATTATTATCCATAACATAATAATAATAATACTAATAATACTAATAATAATAATAATAATAATAATGATAATAATAATGTATATATTATACATATAGATACATATACACTGGCAGAGAAATATTAGAAAGGAAATGACTCTCTTGGGGCCAGAACTCGAAATTTGCTACTAATCTACAGCCTTTAGAAAATTCCCCAATTCCAGATGTTGCGCATCTTTCCTTTGCTTGGCGCTTACCAGTTCCCTGGAACCCGATTGGCTTTGAACAAAGGCATCAAATAGGCAAGCCCCTTGATTGATGATTTAATTATCCATACAGTAGATAACTGCATAAAGATGGGGAAGAGAGAGAGAGAGAGAGAGAGAGAGAGAGAGAGAGAGAGAGGGAGAGATAAAAAAAAACTTTATTTACATAACCAATCACTGCTCTCCAACGGTGGAGCCTCGCCTTCCATCCACGTACGTGTGGATGCACAGAAACAGACATTGCTTTACTATGTAATTAAGTAAGCAAGTAAGTTAGTACGCAAGTACACAAGTAAGCAAGTAAGCAAGTAAGCAATGAACAAGTAAGTAAGTAGGTAAATAAATAAACAGCACCCCTTAATATATTTAACATCTGGCATGAAAATAGTTTCTCACGCATGTGCCAGCTCATGGCATGTCCTCTTTTTCCCTTCTGTGTGTGTGTGTGTGTGTGTGAGAGTGTGTGTGTGAGAGTGTGTGAGAGAGAGAGAGAGGGGGGGGGGGGGGGGATGCGCTTTAAAACATGGTCATTTCAATATTGCATTTTTTTTTCAACACTCGGCTCTGCTCATTAATGAATATGAATTCTGATTAAATAAATCACACCTGGTCCGGCGCCTTGGTTAATTGGGTTGCCGGAGGAGTTTAACCATTAGAAAAAACATATATATAGTGCTGAAGGTAGTGCTGAAGGAAATAAAGCAAGAAACAGTGCGGAAATCACTGACAGAAATATATCGCTAGGTATATTATAAAGATAAAATAAAATCGAGTCATAGGCTAACTCTTGCGTTCTGTCTATTTGTTAGGCTACTGTCCTATTAATAAACGAAGGCGTGCATATTCAGACATGCAAATCAATAAATAAATAAATACATAAATGCTCCACAATCATAAACACGAGAATCTTGGAAAAAAAGCAGATATTTCGGCCCTGTTAGTTGATCATTGGTTTGTGAGAACCATTATCTGCGACGAGATGATTTCCGCAAGATCCCTGGTGACTTCTGTGGAGGGAAAAACCCGAATACGGTGTCAGAACTTTCTTCAAATATTATTCTTGCTTAGATTAAAAGGTAGTCCAACTCAGTCTACTTTTCTCTCTGGTCATAAACAAAAAAAGAAAAGAGAGAGAGATAAAGTGTGTGTGTGGTGTGTGTGTGTGTGTGTGTGTGTGTGTGAGAGAGAGAGAGAGAGAGAGAGAGAGAGAGAGAGAGAGAGAGAGAAATAACTTGATCACGTTTTCCAGAAGATGCTCACGTTTGGGCGCTCCTCAATTATCCCTCTCCGTGAAGATAGGTGGCGTGTGTTTCAGGGTCTCTCCTCTGTATTACAGAAAAGCAAAAGAAAAAAAATGTCATTAGAAGAGGCGTAACACGTCAGCCCGTCCCCAGGTTTGTTTCCTGGACTGCCTGAAAGAGATCAGTTCTAACCTGCCCAGCAGGAATAACGGTCCTTCTTCCAACTATTTCTAAGGCTTATTACCATTTTGGAAGGATCCTCGTTTCTCCACATTACTTTGGTTCCAGTCGGTTTCTCTTCATCCGAACTCTTTGAAAAGATAGTAACGTAAATAATAAGGTAGGTGTGATTTCTCTGCTTTTATATTAGCAGTTTTGCAATAGATAGATAAGTATCTAATGTTGCAAGAGATGTCTCCTGCTGCTTGCACTAGAATTTAGCTTCATTCTCGCGTTTTTCATGAAAGTTTACCCTACCTGTGCAGGTGAAAAGGTGCAGGTTAATTCGCATACATACACATATAGACACACAAACAGCCAACACATTTCCTACTGTATATTCACTACTTTATGGTCTATTGTATTTTATTTTTTATTTTTTTAATTCTCTCGGACTATTCGGACCTGCTTGAAAATAGGCGCGTTCTTGCGTCCCAGTTAAAACATACATCACAGCCATGCAATCTATTTTACTGTTTTTACATAAAGTAACAACGTAACTACAATTTATTTCCTACGGGTGAACCTAGTTTCGCGTTTTGGGAGATGGACAGTTAAAGCACATATGTCGTTTCATTATACAACCTATGCAAATATTAGTTAGTGTAATGACAAATATTTGGCTTTATATAAATTCTGTCAGAGACAAAACCGCAAGTGAGATTTAGTGTTTTACTTAATATTCCCAGATCTCGCAAAACTGTTCGCCATTGATTACCACGATTCCGTCTTATTTATGTTCTGTGAGCGTTTTTTTTGTTTGTTTTCCTTGTCATGCTTCGTTTCCCATCGCGATGCAACACAGAGACCGAGGCCAACCAAAGACAATATTCTTTAATGTGACACCAGCCGTTCTGGTGTCACTGTGATCCATACCTTTGCATGGTTTAGCAAATCAAGGCTTCATAAGGCGCAATATAAGTTTTTTTGTTTGTTTGCTTTTCTAACATCAATTTAACATTAAACACTAATAATTAATTATATAATTATAATTTTAAGGCAGCATAATATTGCCTACACAAGTATTAGTATTTATGCCACAGCTAATACTTATAAAGAATACTTATAAAGTATTAGCTGTGACTATAATCAATGACAACAAAACTCAAACTAATCACATATAGCTTACCTTTGCTGGTGAACTGGAGTTTGGGGGAACAGCCTACTCTTAAACTGAATGCAAAAAGCTGCTTTTGGACAGGATAAAATGGGTTAATTTCCAATGTTAGGTACAGTTCATCTGTTGCATGTTTCACTGCCGTCCGTTTGTATTAATCCCTGAGCCGATGTCTGTGAAAACTGCTGCTGATGAAACAGGACCCTTTGTCATCTGCAAAAATCCCAAATTTGACTGAGAGCCATACTTTGTCATTCGCGTAACTTTGTATGAAACTAAGAAGGGAAAATCCAATGTCTTGCTCGTGACCGTGCTGTATCGAGAAGTTTGAAAAAAAGTAGCTGTAGTTGAAAGAAGTTTCTGTAGGAAATATGAACAACAGTAGTTATCCCCAAGAAGTTTAACATATTATTTCACATTTCAGTCACAGGACGTTACGATATATCGCGTCCACTCACGTTAAAATAGTTATTGGGCGAACTTTGATTAAAATGCTCAGACACCTCGTATTTAAATTAAATGCCGTAAAACATCACATTCCCCATAGGCAGTCATCGTGAATTATGACTAATATCGAAGGTGTAATTCTCTCTCTCTCCCGCTGCCTGCTGTCTTGCCCGGCCCCTGTCCTCTGTCCTTACGTTCCGTTTGATCACAGTTTCATCAAAAGATCAAGCAAAGATAAGAGGCAGAACATTTAGGGTCAGTCAAATGTTCCAAGGCTAAACGTATCTGGAGTTATTACTTATTGTGTTCCTAAGATTTGAATGTTCATTCTGACGCCCTGCATTCAGATGGGATCACACAGTGCCCATATTGTTGGTGTGTTTGGTTGTTAGATATTGAGCCTGCGTGCTGCCGATTCAAGGAGTCGAGTCCATGCGAACTGCCATCTGATCCACTCTTATCAATGAAGCCCGAGATCATGGCGGATGGCCCCAGGTGTAAGAGACGAAAACAAGCCAACCCAAGACGGAAAAACGGTAAGAAAAGAAAGACGAAAAAGATACGGGGAAATGCGTGTGCATGTTTGGATGTAATTTTGTCACTGGTTAACAGGACGTTCGCCCCGGCGAAAGCGATCGCCTGTTGTATTTTCGTGTAACCCTGCGTTTCAATGGGAGTTGACGACAGATACAGAGAAAGAGTACTAAAAGCCTGCGAGCGTGTATAATCACAATTTCCTCTGGTTTAATTAAAAATAAAGTCAGTGCTTTAATTTCAACTGTATTAAGATCCGCTTGCACGGAACTTACCAGAGTTGAAACTACAGAGTTTAAGAAGGGCTGAAAGGCGTAGTGGGAAGGGGAGGATTGCTCGAAAGTTTAGGGCTTAAATAACGGTTCAGGCACTCTTTATTTCCCTTTAGGTGAAAACCGTTATGTGACTGCGTGTTTGTTCTAAGTTGAAATACCTGTGGATTCTTCTTGGAGACGTTTATATAGTTTGTGCCGCTTATATCGGGCAGTTTCTTTGCTCACTCAGTCAGCACGCTACATTGCTTCCTCCGCTACTTTGTCAAGTGCTCCGGGATTAATTTCATTCATTCCTATATGTGGGCTAAATTTAATTACACGCTAGTAGGTCCAAGCTATACAACCTGGTGTCTCCACGTACTTTACCCAATTACGTTTTTTCTCAAGCGTTATTCATCCTGAATTCTGAAATTAGAAGCACATAACTATGCCATTTGTTTTAAGGGAGAAAAGAGTACAATTCTTTTTGCACATGTGTAGCCTATAGTTCTACAACAAACACACAAAGCTAAACATAAACAAGCAATCGAGCAAACTAAATAACTATGAGATCCACTGACATATATTAGCAGTAAGCTACATCGACACAGTAGCTAATGTTTATTGTTTATTGACAGTTAGTAAGCGATTGCAAGAGTGAGCTTTTTGTCCTATTTTAATCAGAGGGGTTAAAGGCACATTTTGTCTTTTAAAAACACGTCGTGCTTTTTGAATAGCCGAATCAGTCGTATGTGTTGGATTTATTGATGCATATGTGGAGTGACTGATGAATTTGTACAAAGGAGCATTCGTTTGTAGCTTTCCTTTTGTGTCTTTTATAAACCGGTCGTTTACAGCTCAAAAATCAGTTGGACTCTTGCTGTCTTTAAGGATATATTGGTACAAAATGCTTTAGAAATAGAATTGTACTACTTTTGTGTTTTTGAAATCGTCAGTTTCCAGTGTTGCGTTTAATTTTTCAATTATTGTGTTACCGTTGTTTACGTTTTTATGAAGATATTAGCCAAGTAGAAATGTATCGACTTGTAAGCGAAGTGTTTTTTTCCTGCCTTTTTTCTGTTTAATAGCAGAGATTAAATTGCATTCTCCCATCTACATTTTATGTTTTACTTATTTTCTTTATTAAATGTTGTGTATCGATTTGACAAAATCAATGTCAGTCGTTGAGGGTCTTTTCTGCTTACAAGTAGCTTGAAGCACGTTGCTGATCTACTGAATAACAAAAGCTTGGAGTGAAGTAGCCCTTTTCAACTGGGCACAGCAAACGGTTTAGGGAGAAGGCTGGGGGTGCTTGAATAATATAACCTGTAATGTATTTATTTTGTACTATCTCACTGGAAAAGCTTTGTCGCTGGGAAATAGCTAAATTAAAAATAACATATTTTGAGTGTGTGCCCAAAGCCAGCTTTAAAGCAAGCGTGTTTTTCCGATAAAGTAACCTGTAAAACGCTCTATTGCGGGGTTTATTTAAAATATGTATACCAGTTCCATATTAAGAAATAACTAACATGCTAAGCACAGGCAAACTAATATCTAAAAATATATTTACATTTGAAATTGTTCATATTTTACTATTTTTGAATTGTTGTAATGAAAAATATCGTTGTGTCGTTTGCCTGTTTGTCTATTTCGACGCATGGGTTAGCAAAAAAATTAAGTTGTTTTCTTTCGTTTTCCCTTTTTTAAAATGTCTCTCTTGTCATGCGATGCTTCCAATGCCTTTTCCTTTGGGAATGGCTGGGTTTATCTGAGCTGAGTGGGGTTTCTTCTTCCCAGGAAAAGATGTCAGAGCGGAGCGGTGTCCTGGCCGATAACACTAAATATGATGATGCTTATCGGAGTGATACAGAAATTCCTTGAATTTGGTAAAAAGAAAGAAAGGGCTTTGGAAAACAGAAATCTGGGAAAGTTGACTTGAGAAGGAAGAAAACTGGCATGTTTGTATAAAGTGACAATGTAAATATATTTTAATTGGGCATTAGTTAATTAGTTGGGGGGGGTGGGGGTGGTTAACATTTTTTAATACTAATAAATACTGCAATAGCCTACAGAGAACTAATGCGTCAAGGTAGCGTAGTTAACGAAGGATTATTATGATTATGATTATGATTTGTATTATTATTATTATTATTATTGTTGTTGTTATTATTATTATTATTATTATTAATAATAATAATAATAATAAAAATCATAATCATCATAATAATAATAATAATAATAATAATAATAATAATTATTATTATTATTATTATTATTAACACCACCTGCAACACCAACAACAACGATTATAATAATATACAGAAATGACAAGACATTGTGTTGAACAAATTTGAAAGAAGAAATTGAAAGAAAGAAGTCAGCCTGATAATTTCTGTGAGGACATCAGGTGGTCAGTAACCGCCTGGTGCATGTTGTAACTTTGTTACACTTTCACTTGGTCGCCCGTGTGTGTGAATGGGGCATGTCTGTGTGTGTGTGTGTGTGTGTGTGTGTGTGTGTGTGTGGGGGGGGGGGGGTACTCTTGTTTCACTCAAAGCACTCAAGGTCCTGCCCCTTATCCGAAATCTGTAACTCTGTGGGAGGAAATATCAGTATATCTTGTATTTAAAAGTATGTTCAGTGTGTGATACCTCATCACTGCGAATGCTGTGATATTGTATTTCAAGTAATTGCGAATACTTCATTTTTAAATGGGAAAGTAATATTTAACAAGCCTCTGTGTGGTTTGGTGTAAAAACAATCTTGGTTATTTCAATTACATAGGTTTTGCTATTTCGGTTGAAAACATGGCAAACAAGTGGATGGCATGTATCATCAGTCTTCAGTCACTCCTTGGTCACTGTGCTTGAGATTAATTTCTAAACTTGGTTTAACCATTTGGGACTGCTCGTTATAGCATCATTGTGAGGACCCAATCATGTTCTGCGTAATGTGAAATTAACCCTTGGTGTGGTTGGCTATGCCTGCTTTTATTCGGTCACAAATATTCTTATTTCCTGTTAGCAGCATATACTTAGTGCAGCCGTACTCTTCCCTGCCTGGGCGCAGTACCTAAAGGACCACAGCGTCGAAAGCTGGGCTTTCCGCTGTTCAGTACCTCCAGGTGTACCAGGTCACACTAGGTTGAGAGGGAGTGCCCGGTGTTTTGGAAGTGCAGCTGTTAAACTCTTCTGCGGACTGATTTGTTTAAGTCGATTAGTCAACCAGCACAAGTGAAAATGATTCTTTTTCACTCTGCACACCCCCCCCTCCACACACACAAACACACGCACTGTTTTTTTTGCAGTAGCATTTTATTTCTTTCAGTGAGATTATTTTTGAAGGAAGACTTCCGTTGTGATGAAGGGAAATGGTTTGGGGAAGCGTCGTCTGCTTGGTGTGTGACAGTGTGTATCTGCGTCTGTAGGGAAGAGCTACCACACCGCGTTGGGCACACACACATGCCCATGCGCCGTAACCCTTTGAAGTGTGCCACAACTTTCTTATTTCTTTATTATTACTCTTTTAATTCCCTGTTTTGGAGCCGGCAAAATCCAGACACTGCGTCTGTTAGTAACAAACACAGCAAAAATGGACTTCAAATTTAGGGAGTTAAGTTTCAGTAAAGTTTTTTCCTTTCAATAGATTTTTTTTGTTGTTGAGATTTCCTGTTACACAAAGAGCTATTCATTTTCAATCAACGCAAAGGCACTCAATAATAGATGTTCCCACTAGAATATATTGATTACATAATTTAAGGTAAAAAAAAAGTAGTCATAAAAAAAAGCCAGCTCCTCTGGCTCCAAGAGTTTAACACAATGCCCTGAATGTGATTATAAAAGCCTTGTGCATTGAGGCTAAAGGTAGGGAGAGGGGCCTGCTAATTCTTTAGCTTCGCTGATGCTTTCAGGCCAGACAATGGCAGATCCCTCCCCAGTCTAAACATTTTGTCCATCTCTATTATACATTTGCTTTTAAGGTGCATTCGCTCCCCGATGGGGAGAAAAGCCTCCCTCTCTCACCCCCTTTTCTTCGCCGATTTCCCTTCCCAAGGTAGGCGGCAGCATCTGTGCTTCTGTGGCGGGAGACGCCAGGGAGGAGGTTTGCAAGGGCGCTCACAGACAAGTGATTGTCAGTGGTAATGTGTTTCATTTACATGTTTATAACGTCAATAGTGCCGGGGTGTCCACTGTACCATTCATGAAGGCTTTCTCACAAGGGTGCAATTGTCTACGCAGCCAAAGCAGACACCTTTTTCTGCTGGGCTTTTTTTTTTGTCTTTATTTTTTGGTCTGGAAAAAAAAAACGGGAAAGCGAGGTTTGCTGTGCGTTACTGTTTAGAAAAGGATTATTTTGTTTAAGCAAGTGAAATAATTACCGCAGATCTTACGAGCCCGGGAGAAGTAATCTCTGTCAGACAGGATGGCATGCTATTTGCAGTGGCAGTTGGGGAGAGGGGTGGATAGAGACCTCTGTGCTGACTAGATTTTATTGATTTGTTGCTTAAAATACATCGTAATAATGCTTTAAGGACTCGTAGCACTAGGTGACGGTGATAACGTGTCACAGTTTTGGGATTATAAATATGCAAAATGAAAAGGATTTTCTGGGTGGTCATTTGTTTATTTTGATTGACAAAATTATATAATTCTTTCTGTTGTTGTCGTTTGAGAGTCTTCATTTCTTGTTATTCTCAAAATGAGTTTGGCTGCCGTTTGGCGTTTTGAGCGTTTTGAGCGTTTTGAGCGGTTGGTGAATATGGTTTTTTTCTTTTTGCGACCCTATTGGGGTTTATATTTTGCTTTCAAGAATGCGCTTTAAGTTAATGGTTGTTTTTTACACCGTTGTGTAGTTTAAAGCATTGTGTAGCATTTACGGGAAATTAAGTACACCTGCAATGGCATCCTTTCTGTGCCTTGTATTTAATCAAAATGGTGGGAAGTAAAGGCCAATTTTAAAAAAACGTGAAGCTTGGCCACATTGTGTGATCCGCGGAGGGTTTTCCTACCTGTGGGAATATGGAATGCCCTTACTAAGCATGCACACAAAGATCAATTTAAGGAATTTTGTATTTATGGAGGCAACTGAGTTCAAATGTTCATTGTCCTTTTGCTAAGATTTTTTCCCAAGGGAAGTGATGCAGTTTTGTATTTTTTTATATCCTGGGCATCTACTGTAATTCATTTTATAAAAAGACTGCCAGAACTCAACAGACACTTTAAGCATAAATTTTGCTCATATATATATATATATATATATATATATATATATATATATATATATATATATATATATATATAAATGTATTAAAAAAAAAAGCTTTAGCAGTGGTGTATGATTTGAGACCTTGACTAATGACTAGCATTCTACCATGATGTTTATAAATGAATGAGTGGGGGGGGGGTACTGTGAAATCTTAAAGCTGGACTGAGATTTTGGACGCAGTACTCTGAGGACAGCGATCAGAGGCGTCCGTTTTGATATGGTGTCGCCAGGCAAAGCCCACACACTTTCACACTCAAACAGAAACTCGTTGATAAATTCAGTAAAAAAGGAGATGGCGTTACCTGTTACGCAGGGGGACCCTACACCAGCATTATGTGTTGATGTTACCAGCCAAAGAACTTCATAGTCAAACAGACCAGGCTGCAATGCTGAAATATAGAAACACGGATTACCAAATAAAAATAAGAATACACTATCGCTCCTGTTGTTGGAAGGAACGGAATGGAAAACTTTTGCCCCTAAATTGTAAAAAAAAAAAAAAATAATAAAAAAAAAAGCCCTCCCCCCTGCTTTTTTAAATATATTTTTATTTTTTTTATTGTGTTGTTGTTGTTGCCTCGCCTGTGAAGATATTTTGGCCTAGCGGGGAGAACACACACAGCCCCGGCTCGGTGCAGTGGAACCTCTGACACCGCGGTCTGCGGAATGCCTTAGGTATGATTTCACTTTCGCTCACATCAATGCTGACCTGAATGCCTTTCATATCTGATCCGCCGTGTCTCTCCCAGTAAACATCCCCCGGGGCCAGAACAAAGAAAAGGGCTGCTCTTCTGCTTAATCACAATCCGGCCCTTTCACCGCCAGAAGCCTGCATTTGCATTCAACATCAGAAAGACTGGGATGAAAAGGGGGGAAAAAAGGAGAGAGCGAGAGGAGCGAAAGAAAAGAGAGAGAGGGAGAGAGAGAGGGAGAGAAGGGTGGGTGGTGAGCAAAATAACTTAGGTGTTTGTGGCTGTTTGTCGGGCCTCCCTTGGTAACGCGCCTTATATAGCTCACTTCACTGGGCCTGCCTCTCCTGTCAGCCAGATAGTGTTACAAGATGGCATGCCTGTGCTATTCATGACCACTCACTCCAACACTCGAGAGAAACGTGTCTGAGGGGGATCAGGTTCTGCTCTAAGAAGTCTATAATAGTTTGAGGCAGGTGTGTCCGTGTCGCACACGATTGTGTTTGTTTTTCGTTTTGTAACGGGAGCGCGGGGACCGGCGAAAGCTTTGTCCCGTCCCGGCGAAAGGCTTTCTCTCCCGACTCAAACCTGAGCGCTTTTCACCAGTCCTGTGTGTGTGTGTGTGTGTGTGCGTGCGTGTGTGTGCGTGTGAGTACATGCTGTAGCTACTGAAAATTTGAGGAATGATAACAAGTGATTGGAACAACATATTTAATTTACAGAAATTGAATTTACTCAAAAAGAACAATCGTCCATATTTAAAAAAGTATTATTTAATCGAACTTCACAGGTCTTTTCAACGCTGCCACAGAAAAGCACGACCCAGGAGTTTCAGAACTCACATCGTTGTCAGCTCTTGTTGTCAGATAAATTACATCCAATTTCCCACCAATTAAGTCCGGCTCTGTACGTCTCCAAGAGCGAGATGGATTAAACAGGACAGGGTATGGACGATAAACAAATGTAGACTGTTCTTAAGTCGGTTTGCGAGGTGTCTTTATTGTGAGGTGTCTTTATTGCGAGCCTTTCTCTGCCCTCCTAAACCGGCGGGGAATCATGTATGCAAATCCAGCCGGCCCAGTCAGTGAAAGGGGATGCTGCATCTTTAACTGCATCATGTGATATGAATTCCAGATTCCCACCCCCCCTCCCAGAACTTTTTGTTAAGAAAAAGGATTAGGTGTACACCTTCCCCCCTCCCTCCCCAATCTGTGCTGGATTTGGGCAGATTTACTTCAGCAAACACCTTTGGACACAGGGGGAATGCAGGAGTCTGTTTGCAGAAGGAGCCTTTTGTTCGGGGAGGTGCTGGGATAATGCGTTACTAGGCCGATGTGATATTAACCCCTGCTCCTGTGCCAGGAGGCTGGTTAACTCTTTGTGCGCTCGCTCCCCAGGGGGAGGTGTAGTTAGGGTTTCTGCCGCTTCGCCTCGCTCCCTCTCGTGTTGCCGTGAATCCCTTTGTGTGTGTGTGTGTGTGTGTGTGTGTGTGTGTCCCTTCAGTTCATATCCCAGCGAGGTGACACACACCCGCACCGTGTCACGAGTCTTCAGATAAACTTGCACACATTCGCAATCCCCTTTTCTCTCTCTCTTCATGTACTTTCAGCAGCGTAGCTGGAGAGGTAAACGTTGGAGCTGTGATACAGGGGACAGGTAGCACCTTGGAGCTGAAATACTCTCACATTTGCATAGGGAGATGCAGATACGTAATTTGTAATGCCGGAGGCCGGGATCTGTGGGGTGGGGAATCGGGGGGTGACAACGATGGCGATCCGCAGTGATGGTCTGGTGCCGGAGCGATCGTTTTGGTCTCGTCATGCGTTTGCACGCGTGGTGTTTGGATGTCGGGTGGGTGACCCTGTGTAACCACACCCCGTCTGGCGAAGAGGGACCACTCCTCCAGCTCCAGGGTCTGTGCTTCCCTCAGCCCCCCGCTCCCAAATGCAGACCACGGAACACCACTAGGGGCGCTGATTTTTACGAATGTCATCGGTGACTAACGCGATTCGCCAAACGATAAGCACCCCCCGGCCCCCGCTCTTATCCGTGGCTTAAAATAAAATATTATGGTGCGAATACTACCAACACTTTCACTGTGAGAGTAAAGACGTGTATTTCTGAAACGCAGACAGCCCATGCTGAGTGTGTCAGAGCTTCCAGCCTTTCTGTCCCTCGCAGGCTTCCGTAGGACGCTTATAGTCTGTCCTTACAACGGTGTGGAACGTGAAAGTACTTCAGTTAAAAAAGAACAAGACCGTGTCTTTGTTCTATACTTACGCTGGTATTTGTGTGTGCCCATGTTTGAGTATGCATGTGTTTGCTTTTGCGTGTACATGTATGTGTGTGTGTGTGTGTGTGTGTGTGTGCGGGTGTTTGTGTGTATGTGTGGATGTGTGTGTGAGTGTGAGTATGCATGTGCATGTTCGTGTGTATGTGTGAGTGTGAGTATGCATGTGCATGTACATATGTGATGGTTTGTGTATGGGTGTGTGTGTGTGTTTTTGTGTGTGTGTGAGTGTGAGTATGCATGCGTATGTATGACGTTGTGTGTGTGTGTGTGCGGGTGTTCGTGTGTATATGTGAGTGTGTGTGTGTGTTTTTGTGTGTGTGTGAGTGTGAGTATGCATGCGTATGTATGACGGTGTGTGTGTGTGTGTGTGTGTGTGTGAGTGTGAGTATGCATGCGTATGTATGACGGTGTGTGTGTGTGTGTGTGTGTGTGTGTGTGTGTGTGTGAGTGTGTGTGTGTGTGTGTGTGTGTCACCAGTCCAGGTTGTCAGCGACCCGGCGTCTCGTTTGGTGTGAAAGAATGAACGACGGAGAAGAAGTGACAGAATTAAATGTGTTTGCCGTGTTGTTCCTGCATGTTTGAAACTCTCAGCCCCTCTGTCAGTGTGTTCTTGTGATTTGACAGTTCATATCGACGTCCCAGCGAGGTGACACACACCCGCACCGTGTCACGACTCTTCAGATAAACTTGCACACATTCGCAATCCCCTTTTCTCTCTCTCTTTATGTACTTTCAGCAGCGTAGCTGGAGAGGTAAACGTTGGAGCTGTGAAATCAGGGGACTGGCAGCACCTTGGAGCTGAAATACTCTCACATTTGCATACAAAGATGCAGATACATAACTCCTAATGCTTTCGGAAAAGGAAAATCAACAGAAAAAAGAAACACGTTGAAGTACCAAGCTTCATTTCACAAGTTTTTATCTGTCCATTCTTGTTTTTTTCTTCTTGACGAGACACGCTGTTCACAACTCCTTGTTTGTGATCTTCAAAACGTGTCAGCTTTTCTATTTGCACGATACTTGAGGTGGGATTTTCAGCAATTATGTAGCACAGGTGTAAACTAACATTCAAATTTGTTCAATTTTACCATAAGGTCTGTGTTTTAATTCCGTGTACGCGTCTCAGAATTTCTGTAATACTGTGTGCTCGTCACAATGCATACAGCACGCTGGGGCCTTTGTGAGGCTCATTTTGTGTTCCAGCTCGTATTAAATATAATGAAAACATACAAATCTTCAAGGTGACTGGAATGGGTTAGACTTTTTCCTGGTCGTTGGTGAAGATATGCGAAGGTGTTAAAAGGCAGTACACTTCCATTTGTAGCACAGTGTGCCCCCGTAGACCAAACAACGTAGGGTGTGCAAGGTCAATAATGAGACGATGCTGACTGCAGAACTGACAGCTTACTGTAAATGATAAGGAAGCGAAAAAATCCCCCAACACAACAGCGCAGCTCTATTCCAGCGTATGCCAGACACAAGAATATGATTGGATGGGCCTAGTTTTTCATTTTTAATTTACTTCTTTTTGGATGAGCTCTTCTGCCTTACGCGTACGTTCGCGAGCGGAATTGTCGCCCGCGTTTAAAGACGGAGAAAGAGAGAAAGGTGCTCTGGCCTTGGCTTCATCAGTGCGTACATTTCAGCTTGGTTGGGAACACACACATACACACACGCTTTGATGTATGTTTGATTGTCGGTTGGAAGAACACTTCTGGCAAGGTCATGGGCACATAGAACAATCAATAACAGATCAGCAGATTAAGGTATCATGACATCTGGATATCTAGGTCTCTCACATACGGGTGAATAGCTGTCATGGGGCCGGCTGCTGACATCACTGCAAGCTAATGTATGACTTCCCTCATTAAAGCCTGCTTTTATTCTCTCACCCTGTCGGTACCCTGTGCAGGATGGAGTTTCTCCCTCTTTACATCATTCCCAGACAGCTGTGGTCCAAATCACTTTCATTCTTTTGTCACCACACTGAGGTGTAATGTCTAAAGAAGTGATTGCAGAAGACGTTTAGTCATCTTTAGAAATTCTGATTATTTATGATTTATGTTCATTTTTGGTATTGGTGATCAAACTTTGTTCAAACTGACCACTACAGAAAGACAGGGAATTGTTGTTTTTGAGAGATTTAAACCAGTCCTGTACAAGTGAAGCTGAAACATGTTTGGCGAGGCAGCCAAAACTGGAAAGAAGCAAAATTCTCTTTCCCCTCTACATATCAGCTTGAGAAGACATCATTCTCTGATCAGCTTCAGAATACAGCATTGGTCCATCAGCTTCAGAGTAGGGCATTAGCAGACAGTATGTGAAGCATTCTGACTGGGTATGGTCTCTGAAACGTAAGGGCCTATGTTAATACATTCTGACTGGGTATGGTCTCTGAAACGTAAGGGCCTATGTTAATACATTCTGACTGGGTATGGTCTCTGAAACGTAAGGGCCTATGTTAATACATTCTGACTGGGGTGGGAGTTCCTGAGAAGGCTCCATGTCCCAGTGCTGTCAGACACAAATGTCAAACAAACACCTCCTCAGGTAGCGGGGGATAATCAGGGAGACGGGCGGTGCTCAGCCCGTCCGGCGGACAGAGATAGCGGCAGGCGCCTCTCGCTCACCTGCAGTCCGAGAGTTTACGGGCTGCCACTGCCTCGCCAGCCGACCGCACTCCGGCTCCCATCCCGCCAACCGGCCTACTTATCTCACCGTGTTTCTGCCTCCAGCATTCCTCAGCTAAACTCTGTATCTCTTTGTTATTCTTACTACTTAAGGGCATTAGCGTTAACATGCCGATCAAAACAGCGCCACTATCCCCCCCCCCCCCCCCCCCACATCGCTACCACCCCCATATCGCCCCTTTTTTCCCCCTTTAAACCAAAACATGTCAGTGTCAGTATGTCCATCAGTACTGTCGTAATGTTTGTTTGGGATTTTAGCAAACTACTCTAAAGGCACTTCACTGTGCCAGCATATGAGGAAGCCACAGCCAAATCCGGTAAACGTGGGGCTTGTAGTCAGGCTGATAGAATGGAACTACATAGGTACTTAGTCATTTGAATTAAGGATTAATCAAATTGCTCTTCATGGTTCAGGTGTCTGGACACATCAGTGCTCATTTAAAAATGCAGGCAGGGATGCCCCCTCGCAGTCATTTCGGCAGCTTTCTTTTTACAAAATGAAGGTGTAGTCTCATGGAAATAAAAACAATTTCTAATGTAGCATCCAGCAGCTACGGCTTTAAAATGGTGTAATCTGGAACTCGACATCCTGCCATGCAGAGGTACCTTCTAACCTAGCAATCAGGGAATCTGTGATGTTATTAGTTTTCATGTTTTAGTGGGTTGCACTCATAATTAGTTACAGCAACACTTGTTCTGAGACTGGCGGAATAGAGCATTCCTCAGTAATTAAAGTAATGAAATATTCATTTATGCTACCTTTTCAGCAGCCGCACAAATGAGGGAGCCATACTTAATGTCTGCACTGTCTCCAGTTTTATTATAACGACAGGCTGGCACATCTGCAATTAGTACTTATACTGACAGCCAGGATTTGTGGGGGGAGGGGAGTCTGGGCGAAAGGGGACGTGGAGGCCGGTGTCAGGACTTGAGCAGTGCCGCGCGGTCTCTTTAACCTTGTTGTGTTTTTTTCCTCAAACGCAGAGGTTACCTTTTCCCGTCAGAGCAAAATCCACTTGACATAACTGTTCATCAGCTTCAGGGGCCTCCCTGGAGGTGCACGCATCACATCAGCCCAGTCAAGCTTCAAGTCCAAATTGGCAGGCCAGAACCTCACAGGGCAATAGCCAGGGAAAGAGACAGCCAGTGAGCAGCCAGTGAGCAGCCAATGAGCAGCCAATGTGCAGCCAGCAAGCAGCCAATAAGCAGCCAGGGAGCAGATAGCAATCAGCCAGTGAGCAGCGAATGAGCAGCTTGTCAGAAGCAGGGCAGGAGGGAGAGACAAAGCTTGTCTGGCTGGGGTAGAACAGCGAAATTGTTTATATCCCAGGGGTAATGGGTGCAAAATGATGAGGACAGAAACGGTCCTGGGCTTGCTCTGCACTTCCTGTTTTCATGGGGTGCCCTCTCTCTCCCCCTGTTAGGACCAGGCTGCTCCGGTCAACCTCCTAGTTTAGGTTTTTTAGGGGGTTGTTGACATGCCCGCATTCCTGATGTTGTCTGTTTGGAATATTGACAGTGAAAAAAAGGAAAATGCGCTCTTTCTGTGAGGCCACTGCCGGTGTTCTGGAGCGCAGTGCTGGGTATCCAATGTCCAGCTGGCAGAGATACTTTCTGCAAAAAAATAGGAAAATGGAAAAAGAAAGGGGAAAAAAGAGAGGAGCTCGTGCGGCACACGTTCCTGATTGGCCAGCCTCCCTCTCGCTTTGTTTAACGGTCAGGATGTCGTCCACCTTTACATAACAAACCTACAGAAACACTGTCAGTCAGGCTGGATTGGGCAAATTAAACATGAAAGTGCTGGATCCAAACTGAATGCGCAACACTGTTATATTCCCCTCCACATTTTCCTTCTGTGCCACTTAAGAAAATAAGTCCTTTTGCGCTGAAACTTTGAGCGAATCTCACTGCTCCAATTCTGTCTGTACAGCGATACAAAGCGGTCTGAAAATGCATTGTGAAGCGGCAAAATCTCATAAGACCGAGTTTGAGAGAAGCCACACAAGCCTCTTAATGTATATTCTCACTGTCGGCGAGCCTTAGAGGTGGCATATCAACTCTTTCCGCATGGCTATCTTTGTTTTTTTTACTTATTTTTTTAAATCTTTGGTACGCAGTTTGCCTGTTTAGCGGCCGCAGACCGGTGAAGTATGGTACCCCCTCGGTCGGGTTTTTCCCTTCCTTGTTGGCGGCTCTGCGGGCGGCGGGCCGGACCGGGCTGGGCGGGGTGACGGCCTCGCGACAGGCCGGGCCGAGCCGGGCGGGGTGACGGCCTCTCGACAGGCAGCATTGAGTTAAAGTGGTGTGACGGCAGAGTTTTGTTAAGCTGGGAACAAAGGACGAGAGAAGGCCTGGTATTGTCTGCAGGCATATTGGCCTTGTCACAGTTCGGGAGGATTTAATGGTCTGTTTATTTCCAGCCATCAGAACTAATATTCAGTGAGGATGCTCTTAAAGTATATATATATAAGCAAATACATTGAAATAAATTAATAAATCAATAACCAAATAAATGAAGTGTATTCATGGATATGTTTTGCTGTACAGCATTATTTCACTAAATGCGTATGCATGAACTGACTATTTCAGTACTGTCACAGATTTGTTTTGCGTTTGATTTGCTCATTCTATCTTTGTTCTTCCTGTTTAGGCCAGTGGGAAAGATGGTGGTGAAAGGTTTCCAAATTTGAAGGGAAAGCTATTGAGCATGTCACCTCCAAAAAACAACTTAGAGCATTGCAGGTTAACATTTGGTCCATGCTCTCTCCCCTCCCTCTCTCCCTCTCTCGCCCCCCCTCCCTCTCTCCCTCTCTTGCCCCCCCTCCCTCTCTCCCTCTCTCCCCCCCTCCCCTCTCTCCCTCTCTCCCCCCCTCCCCGCTCTCCCTCTCTCCCTCTCTCCTCCCACGGTTGGCCCGTGGAGGCCTGGTGAAGGTGCTCTCGTTGGGAGTCTGTGAGAAGCCCCTTGCGTTGTCTCTGCTCAAACTGAATGATGTTTGCAGTGAGATTAGGGGGCAGGCAGCTGGGTGGAGGTAGCCATGGGGAAGGGCTGGTGGGCAGGCAGGAATGCCGGTCAGGTCAGGGTGTGAGACCTGGGGGAGGCCGGCTCTGCCAGGGCCCTGGTCCCACAGGTACTTTGTTTCCCATCAGATATCAGGGAGAACGTGGGCCTCCAAGGGTTAGCGGGTTAGTGCCTTCACGTCAATCCCAGGAGACTTTTGAGGGTGTCCCAGCATCTCTGTGACAGCCATTCAATCTTCCCAAACTCCCTCTCCCCACCCCGCCAAAACCCACTTGTGAGCATGTTCGCTATCCCAAAAAAAAGAGTGACCATCAAAAGGAATCGTCCAGTCTACAAAGTCTATTTGACCATTTCTTACACTTCAGTTTTTTGGTTTGGTTTGTTTGAAGTCAACACATGAAAAAAGCGAGAATTCATCATTCTGAACGTTTTTTATGATGGCAGTCTGCGGCATTAATGCAAAGTCGGGTCTCCACGAAGGCCTGTAAAAACCCCCGGTCCGCACTGGTCTTCTTCAGAATGCACGCTTCTTTTATGATCCTGTAAAAGTTATGAGTCTGATGTTCATATGCGGTTTGATTTTCAGCACAGAGCTGAAGGGAGGTGGAGTGACTGCCTTTCATTTTCTTAAATGGTTTGTAAAGTTTGAGGTGAGGCATAATGGCGTACTTAGCCCGGCCTCAAAGTGATCAGATTTATATGTTTACATAGAGCTTCTGTAGTGGCTAGCAACAGCACTATAAGAGGCAAAATTCATGTCAGCTTCTCGTAGTGACAAAATGTTGTCTTCTAATGGGAATGAGTTTCGGCAGAATTACAACATGCATAGTGTCAACTCCCAATTTCTCCGAGTTTGTCTTCCTTGAAATTACTTAACGCTGAGATTGTGAAATTAATTGTGGGGTAATTACATTGGTAAAATGGTAATTGTTGATAATGTGTCATTGGCAAATAAAATCATTAATCGCTGTAGCATTTGCAACAACAAATTGAAGATAAGTTTCACCATAATCTCAGTCCTGAAATGCGTTTATTTTTCCCGGGGCAGGCAACAATTAGTGCCATAATGAATTATGGTATACCTCATATAATATGCGTGTTATCAAATCTGCTGTTAGTTTTTCTTCACACTGAAAACCGGCCAATCAGGCGAGGTCTGAATGGAAACCACAATGCAGATTTGTAGCAGCAATTACAGGGTTAACAAAATTAAACAATTTGTAAACAGATAAAGTCAAGTCAATCCAAAACAGTGTTTTTTTTGGAAAACAATTACAAAATTACAATAGATAAAAATTGTACTCTGCCTGTATTTATGCAATCAACATGACGACGAAACAAAACAATTTAATGTGGAAAAATCATCAGTCATCTGCATTATAATTGCTTCTTTTTCACATCTACGGGGCGGTTAATTAAAATTGTGATTAAACGCGGCTTCACTGCCTAAGATGTCTTCCCCTAAACAGGTGGTACGGAATTTAAAAGTAAAGAGAAAAACGTAATTAGCATTGGAAATTGAGAAATTGCCTGCAAGAATCGGTGTTAATTTCACTGGCTGATGAGGTAATTTATAAAAGAAGTGCAGAGTGCAGCGGAGGTTGTGTAAACGCTTCCCGCATTTCTCCCTCCTCCTCGTCGTGCCAGTGTGCAGGTGAACGTGTTTGCTAAACATTGCGACCCGTATTGAGGACGGGCGCCGGTAGGTGTACCTCGGTTTGGCGTGGAGCGCTCCGGTTTGAAAGCCAAGTGTGGCGGGAGGAGTGTGTAGCTGGCATATGCCACGCTCCCTCCTACCTGCAGCTATGCCGCATATGGGCGGATAATGTGAGTGCGCGCTCCACAGCGCCAGCCGCGTGACAGTTTGAACCACCGTGCGTCTGTTCTTCACCAGCGAGAGAAGAGTTTCTCACGTCAGACGCTCTGCTGTCTGGGTTTCGCTTGCTGTGAAACTTCCAAACTTTTCAGTCATGAGCTTTTTTTTTTTTTTCCTTCTGTCTCTGGACCGAGCCGCCGTCAGTGCCCGTGTCTCATTTCGGGGATAATTCACGCGGAGGCCGGGATAGACACTGATGGCCCGAACGCTACCTCCAAATGTATGGTGTTTTAATGAATGGAGCGTTCATCTTCTGACTGTCCTGATTAAGTCAGTGGGAGAATAAGATGGAGGCAAATGTCTCAGGCTTCAAAGAAGATTTCATTAATGTGCACCAGGATGTGTGATTGTTCCAGTGTCTATATATACACGCACACACACACGCACACTTCGTATAAATCTGGTACCAAAAAGGCCTTTAAAATGATTTGTAAGTATAGTATTGAAAAGAAATACTATAGTTTTTCTTCACACTGAACACAAGCACCGCTTGTGTTCCTAAACATAATATATAGAAATTAATCAATAAAAAAAGCCTGAAATCCAGAATGAAGTCCATTCTCAAGCTGTACCTCTCAACCAAGGTATGGTAAAACTGGTACTCGTGTGTAACTTTTTTTGAACCGGGATAAGTATTGGGAAACAAGCCTTTTGCGTGAGAATAGAGATTGAGAGCTTTATTTCACACACTGTATACACTCGAGTGAGACAGGCTCAGGTGAAATACAGCTACATGTCCCCACTTTAGTCTGACATCCCAGCGTAGATATGAGACCTCCTGCGTGTGATTGCGTGGCGTAAGGATGGACACAGCAGCTGTAGACCTGTCACATGGGCCGGGGGATAGTCAGGACCATTCACACATTTCTGGCTCCTTACCGTTGTACGTCGGGGACACGGGCGAAAGAGCCCGTTGAACAGTAGCATTCGCACAGCCCCCCCCCCCCCCCCCCCCGAGCAGACGCCAAGTCCAGGACGAAAGGCCTCACCAGACCACCAGCCCCCCCGGCCAACCACAAAGCTCCAAACTTTTACAGCTATGTGACAAATTGTTTTGCTTTTCTGGGTGTTTGACATCCTTGCGGGGATTGTTTGTTGTATTTTGTGTGGGGCTGTATCGTGGGACCAAGGTGCCTGCTTTTGTACAGCATGTCAAATGTGGTTAACATGCATCTATTTATCTTTAAAACCCCCCACACACAATAGCAGGGTGGAGAACGGTCGCTAGCTTTTGGAGGCCTTGTTTTCATCTGTGGGGGTTTTCTCTCTCTCCCTCTCTCTCTCTCTCTCATTCTGTCTCTCTCACACCCCCCCCCCCCTCATCTTCCCCAGCATATCCCTTCATTATTATTTTATTTTATTATATTCTGAGTCAGTCTAGTGAACAGGTCAGGCAGCATCTGACAAGGTATTTCAGAATTTTGTGAACCCTCGCAAGACAGATTGTTCGGTGCAAGTGTAGTGTAACTGAACTGCTTGTTGCTTGCTGAAGTGTGGAGAATAAGATCGAGCACTGTTTATTTTTTTCTTCTTTTTTTCCCTCTTCCCCCGTTCCTTTAGCTGGAATGCGAGATAGCAAGAGCGTTCCGCTTTGGCTGGAGAGCCACATCTCGGCTACCTGGATACATTTAATTTGAGCCTGACATCGGTGCGGCTCAGTCCAGTGCTTGCGTGTTCGTGCCCTTTGTTTAATCTGAGCTAGCAGAGCGGCTTGTGTGTTTCTGCAGATCAAGATATCATGTAATCCCCCTCCGGAGGTACCTACCAGGCTCAGAACCAATGCTAGGCATGAGCACTATTTTATTTTAAGGAAAGTGATATGCTTTACCCATTTGTCTGGTCAAAACAAACTAGGGTAAAAAAATATTTTTGCAACCTTTGTTTTTGGAAGCCATTTTTAATATGATCGCACACATGAAACAGTCAATATTTCAAGTTTGCAGTGGTGAAATGATAATTTTGGTGTGATGGGTTGATGTTAACTGACCAGTCTGTTTCCAGTGATCCTATGTCTGTGTGTGTCGGTTTGTCTGTGTTTTGAGTAGCTTTTTGCAGTTTGTGTTCTTACAGCCACCTAGGGAGAAGAAAGAAGCTGTCAGTTTTATTTTAGCGACTGTAAAGGAATAGGGGTGGTGGGTTCAGTGGGGTAAGTGGGGGGGGGGCTAAAGAGTATGGGATATGTGAGTGGACGGGGGGGGGGGGGGCAACTGGGTCAACTACGTTAAAGCTTCTTCCTCAATCCATCACAATGTCTCCATTCTGGACTGCACTGGCCGCTGCCCCAGGTAGCCAGCATAGAAGCAGCAGCCATTTCGGCTCTGTATGGGCACAATCAGTCTGTGCTGTATATTTACATATACCTATCAAAATGTGCGTGTGTGTTTATTTACCTATTTATATTAGTCATTAGAAACCCTGGGGGAGTGTCTTTTCTCCTCCGTTTATTAGAAATGGTGAGAAAACAATGGCTAATATTAGTGAAAAGCTCTGGTTTGTTTGTGTGCGCATAATGTGTGCAGCTTCGCCAGGGAGCGAGCGTGTGGATTTCACAGGTAACGGGATTACGGGGGCACGTAATTGATCCATTTGGGGAAAAAAATGACAGTGCTCTAAAGAGGTCTAAGCCTGGGAAATGGAGTTTATGAAACAGGCATTCGTAAATTCAAAGGAATCAATATGTCAATTTTATTACATCTTCGGGCCAAACGGCCCTTAAAGGGGCAGCGTCCTGAATGGATGCGTTTTTTTAGGTGTTTGTACAAGCACAAAGGGAAGAGGGGTCCATCCGGGCCTGTCGTTGTGTGTGGGTGGACAGGACCTGTAAGTGTCTCTATCTGTGGAGATGAATCTACGCTTTTTGCCAATACAGCTGTTTTCTTTTGATTGTTATTCTTAAAAATGAACTATTTACCCTAGACAGGCGAGCACAATAATGTGTTTCAAAGCTTGCCTATAGCCATCCATTTATAAAGAGAGGGAAACTAGATTAGCAGCATTCTGCATTTTCATCAGTAAAATATTCACATTTCATTTAAACACAACTACATCCCAGGCAAGATTTAATTACCCACCACTGCCTATAATGTGAATGAATTATGCAGCAAAAGTGTGATGCAAACGGGGGGAAATTTAAGATGCGTGCGCGCTTTTTATGAGAATAAATAAATAAATAACTAAATAAATAAAGATCCGTTCAGAATTGGAGGGTGAAATCGCATCATGTTGGGGGCTTCTCTTTTGGTACAAGGTGGGGGAAAAAAGCACAATTACCGAGCCTAGTTAGTCTGCCGTTTGTTAAACATCCCCACCATAATAGTAGTTCATTTTGGAGTAAGTAAATAATAAGAAGTTGGTGATGCTTGCGTTTTTAATTCCATTTTGCTCCTTTTTTATCCTGTTCACTGACTGACATCTGCTATCAATGCTAAGCAGGTGTCTGGGCGTAAACAGACACGGCCCGCGCGTCTCCGTGTCCTCGCAGCGCCCAAACCCGCGCCGTCATTAACAATCCTGCACATTTTTGAAAAGAAACGGATGGCTGCCCGGCTAGAACGTAATTACACTGCTCCGACTTCCGCTGCTCGCTGGCAAGCCCCGCCAAAGAACAGCACAAATTAATAATATATAATAGCATCTTTCTTGCGATTTATAAATGAAATAAAGTTGGGAGGGGTGGAGTCTGTGGATACGTTTTTTGTTTTTTTTGGTTAATTGTGCGAGATGGAGGGGGGGTTGTGTCTGGGGTTAGCTTGCGTGTGAGGGAGCTGGCCTAACCGTCTTCTTTAAACAAACTTCTGTTCGTTAGTGTGTTAAACGAGTGTACGAGCAGGAGGGTGTGTGTTCCCCTGCATGTTTTTAAAGATGGGTATGGAGAAAATGCTGGACATTTAGCCTTCTTGTGCAGTGACAAAATATTCTAAATGTATCCAATGTGTACAAAGTTTTGTAAATACCATTACAATTTTATACTTAATTTTTTTAAACAGGTCCAGCCATTTTAATACAACTGAGGCAATGCAGATATTGTATTGATAAAATTTTGCCTACGTAAATATTAACCAACACTATATATATATATATATATATATATATATATATATATATATATATTTATATCACCCATCACACCCCTTGCACCCTGTTCAAATTGCATCTTCACTTAAAAATGCTGTCTTGTCAACTTCAATAATATTTTTCAGGAATTAAAAAGATGTTATCAGTGTTATATGGAATAAGACAAAAAACATACAAGACATAAGAAAAAGGCATATGTTAGATTTCATGAGACTGGTTAAGACAAATCTCAAAACAAAATTGCCGGATTACAAATCCTGACTGTTGGGAATTGTTGTGACTCTGCATGCAGCTGAGGACCTCACGACAGGCTTTGAAGTGCGCTAAAAACAGTCCAGCTTGTACAGTAAGCTTACAGAACGCAGCACAGCCACCAAACCATTACCCGTTACTGTTAACCTTTTACTCAGACTCGGAGGAACAGTCGACACAGAAAGAGCCGTGCTCCGTTTGACCAGGAAGGCGGGAGCGGCCATACAACGGCATGGAAACAAGAGAAAATAAATAAAAACGGTGCGGAGCGTTCACTGTATGGCGCTGCCTGCCCTGCCGTGTCGCGGGCAGCCCTCAGCCGACCCACTGCTGAGCGGACAGAAAGGTGTGTCTCTCTGGAAAGGCTTGTCAGGGAAGCTTCTCTTACACTGTGTCCCCTTTAATCAGGGCCGCGGATGACATCCCGGCGTTCGGATATGCGATAATTACAGCGCTGTGTGATGGGCGGGCCCCCACGCTGCATTAGAGGGACGGGCAGACCGGCCTATCGCTGGGCGGAGAGGCCCGAGACAGGGCCGCTCTAACATGGCTGCCCTCCTGCCACTCAGACACACGGGCCTGGAGGCCCAAGGCCTGGGCCGCTTCCCCTAGGCACACTTCCAGCTCTAGTTTTCTTTGCACTTCCGGAAATTTCTCCCCATGCAAGGTTGTCCTCGTTATTTTATACTGCGTGTTGTGTTTTTTTGTGCCGATACGATTGGTTTATGTCTTTGGTTGGGAATGAACACCCCACCCCTCCAAAAAAAAACACCTTAGGCACCTAATGCAAATGACATAGCAGACAAAGAGGGATTTATGTTTGTTTTTATATCTCTTTTTCTGCTAGTGGCACTTAAAATAGAATGACAGAACGGAGGGGGTTTGGGGGGTGGGGGGAGGGGTACTGGCCTGGGCGGGTCCTCTCTGGATCAGGAGGGGTGACTGGGGGCAGTCCGCCACAATTGGGGCCGAGACTAGGGGAGCCCATGACCACAAGCTCACTCTGGCCCTATAGCTCACTCTAGAGCTCACTCTGGCCCTATAGCTCACTCTAGAGCTCACTCTGGCCCTATAGCTCACTCTAGAGCTCACTCTGGCCCTATAGCTCACTCTAGAGCTCACTCTGGCCCTATAGCTCACTCTGGCCCTATAGCTCACTCTGGCCCTATAGCTCACTCTGGCCCTATAGCTCACTCTGGCCCTATAGCTCACTCTGGCCCTATAGCTCTCTCTGGCCCTATAGCTCACTCTAGAGCTCACTGTGGCCCTATAGCTCACTGTGGCCCTATAGCTCACTTTGGCCTTATAGCTCACTCTGGCCCTATAGCTCACTCTGGCCCTATAGCTCACTCTGGCCCTATAGCTCACTCTAGAGCTCACTGTGGCCCTATAGCTCACTCTGGCCCTATAGCTCACTCTGGCCATATAGCTCACTCTAGAGCTCACTCTGGCCCTATAGCTCACTCTGGCCCTATAGCTCACTCTGGCCCTATAGCTCACTCTGGCCATATAGCTCACTGTGGCCCTATAGCTCACTCTGGCCCTATAGCTCACTCTGGCCCTATAGCTCTGGCCCTATAGCTCACTCTGGCCCTATAGCTCACCCTGGTGCAGGCCCGTACAGAGCAGCTCACCTGAATGTCCACTCCCACGGCCACCACCATGGTAACGGGCCCCGGGGTTAGTGAGGGAAAGAGAGCCCCGGGCAGGGCAGGCTGTGTCAGGGGACCCCTCTGCTTCAGGGCCCCCTCCTGACCCCCAAACCTCTCCACCTCTCACCCTCACCACATTAGCCACAGAAAACAGAAGAGGTTGGCGTTGATGTAGGGCCTGTTTGAGATGGCTATTTCATAATGGCGGTGTCGTTAAGATGCGCTGCCGCTTTAGTGTTGTTACATCTGTGCTCAATGGGCTGGGAACATTGTGTTAGCCAAGTCTGACGCTATTGCAACTATTAAACAGGTGAGCGCACTTACTTTTCTCCTGCATTGTAAGTGCCTCTAGAAGACAGCAGCTGCTGAATGACTGTAATCCAACCTAACTGGTGAAGAAGGGGAACTGTTCCATCTTCCTATAGGGTGTGCTCGTTTCTGTGTGCATAACACATCCATTCATTTCTCTGACTGTTTTATATGTAGAGCGGACACTTTGACCCCATTTGGGAGGGGGAGCAAAAACAGATAAACGTGTGTCACTTTCATATATCTTTTTTCTGTTGTTGTTGTTGTTAACATATCTTTGGCAGGTATATGGCACAATGACAGCTAGTTGCTGCAAATTGAATTAGAATATATATAAATAAATGTGCATGTGAAAGATATTTTCTGCATGCTAAATGCATAAATCACGCTATGTACAGAAATGTCTGTTGGACCCAAAATCTAGGTTAAATGCAAATTGAGTCAAGCAATACCAGACACTCATAATTAACATGTTACTTATATACGTGCAACAGACCAGAAGGATGCTGTTATCAAGAGCATACTATTGCCGTTTTCGCCATCCGAATCAATAGATAGAAAAGTAATTATTGTTTAAATACAATAATGGCAGTGCACCCGAAAAGGGACTCAGATTTAGCTGTGCATAAGCCTGTTTACCCTCTCATTATCACCGTTTACTCTTGGCTTGTCACTAACCCGACGTACTAGTGCCTGAAATAAGTGATATTAAAAAGAGAATTGTGGATTGATTTGCCACAGTGATGCTGTAGTTAATTCATCGTAGAATGGAATCACAATTTCTTTGACTCACTTTTCTCTATTCTGTTTAGCATTAATCCAATAATATGTGTTAGCGCATCTGACGTGACTGTATAATCTGTCATATTAATCGGAAATTCTGTCGTTACTCATTCAAAAGTACAGTGCAGTATTGTCAGACGTTCTGGGTTCTGTGTGCCTGAACTCTTCACTAAACCACAGGGAGATACTTTAAAGGCTAAATTGATTAATGTTGTTGTGTTTGCTTTCTTTCTTTTCTTGGTGCCGTGGACTGCTGCAACACTGCGGGTCTTTCAAAAGCAGGTAAGAGAAGTTTTGTTTTCATCGCTGGCCGCGCCGGTTTCAGGTTTATGAAACGGCGTGTGCTCATTACATAGGCCCTGATATGATGGCAGTAGCCAGCTACAGGCATTATACCACAAAAGTATAAAGGGATTGCATACACATTTATTCAATTAGACTTACCATTGCTGATTATAGAATAATTGATCACACTGCATTTCTGCCTGGAAGTAAGGTAGGTACTGTGATTTCTGTTGCTTAATTTTTATTCATCATTTAACCTCTGGATTGTTCCTGATCTGGAGATGTGGGACAGACTATAGTGGATAGCCGTCGAGCGCTCTTTGGTGTTTTTTAGCCCAATACACAGTTAAACAGAGACAAAAGGAATATGAGAATATAACAACGCCATAATCGTGTTTGCAGGGGTAGCAGAATCCTTTAACTGTGGAGTGTGCAGGAATGTATAAGTTGACGCATTAGGTATGGAATGCTGAGTTTATAGTAAGTCGGCCAGTATTGTCCAGGTTTAGGGCCGCATTAAGCCCTAATCTTTGGCACATTGGCACCGGGTGAAAACCACTGGTAACGGCATAGTTGGGCTTGGGGGTTGGCGGCGGGGCCGAGTGGACTTCCGCGTGTCCGAACAGCCGCTCTCTCCATCACCACTTACTGTCATCGCCGGCAGATTCACCGCTTTAAACGCTGCCTTGCCTCGCCTCCTTTATCACTATTTTAAATCATTTCTGCAAATAAACGGCGTTTCACGGAAAGCACGGCCGCTCGGCTCTCCCTCATCAAACTTTAATCCCGGCTACATTTTAGTTTTTGAATAAAGAACACTTAAAAAATTTAGATGCAAATTATATTACATTATTCATGCTCTCGGCGTCCTTGTAGATTTAAACATTTGCGAGGCCACCTTGATTCCAGTAATTACCTAGGCCCAGGCTGCTCCATCATGAATAAGGTATTTCCTACAAGCAGAGTGTGCTCCTGATGAGCTTTTAAAGTGGCTTTACACCGAACTTGTGTATTGCTTCTTGCGCATCAGTGATTCCTACATGCGTCGCGATCCGTCTCAGGTGGGACAGACTGGCAGCGCAGCCAGGAGTGACAGAGTAGCGCCTCTCTCTCTCTCTCTCTCTCCCCCGTGCTCCCTCTATTCGTCTCTCTCTCTCTCTCTCCCCCGTGCTCCCTCTATTCGTCTCTCTCTCTCTCTCTCCCCCGTGCTCCCTCTATTCGTCTCTGGATCTCGCTCTGCTCTTTGTATTTCTGTCCTTCATTGTTAGGCTCCCAGAGTGTCTCAGATCTGAGAGCCGTAATATCCTTTTCTAAAACCCCCGACTTTGACTCGGCTCTGAAATGAAAAAAAAGAGAGACAACTTTCACTTTACCTGAAAGCCAGAAAAGAGTCTTTAAAATAGCGCAAGGCTTTGTTTGGCTAACCCTGTAAATCCGTGGCTATTTGTAGTTCCTTTGTGATAAGAGGAACCTGGGAAGCTTTAAAGAAGGTGTCTGTCTTTAAAAAAGCATATGGGGAAATATGCCATTCATAGAGCCAGTGTGTGTGGAATCCTGCTACAATCTTTTTGGGGACTTTGAGCAGTATCGGGAAGCGCAGGCTGGTTCCGTTCATTTTTTTAAATAAAAACAGTAAAAAAAATGTGCTGAATGTTTTAGTTCAATTTCATTCTTAGCCAATGAAGGTGCTCTACTTTTAAAAATATAAGCTCGCCTGTACATGAATTGTGATTCTCAGTGAGATGCACTTAGGTAGGATTAAACAGTTTACAATACCTGTCATATGCGTATCTACTGCAGCTTAACATACCTTTTAGAATTAGTGCAATTGCTCATATGCTAGACTAATGAAACAGTTGTTTGTTTGCCAAGATGTTGAATAATATAAAAGGAAGTTTCTTGGAAGAGGTTCCTGTGGCTTTGAGAAGAAAATATAAAGTAGTTGACACTGCCTCTCGATCATCTTTACTACCCAGGAGAAGAATTAATATTTAAACATTCTAATAATGTAGCTCGCCTTGCATGCACTTTTAAGCAAAGCAACAATATTTTTCACCTGGGGTAACACAATGATTTTTCGTCCTGCTGAGTGCAATTTCCCTTTCTAATGTTCTCTGCTGCCGTTTGGCTGGGGCTGCTTTCTTCGACAGAAGCCACCCGTTCTTCATTATTCCATACAAAAAAAGAAATACGTATTCATCGAGGTAAATATATTGAAATGAATTTCCCTGTCCACAAGGAAGGGTTCAGGGTGTAGGGTACATTCCACGGCAAACACGGTAATGAACTGCCAAATGAAACTTGTAATGAGAAAGTAAAGGTAGTGGGAAAAAAATGGAAATAATATTGTGAGAGATATTCATTGTTTGGACTGAAGGATTCAGCGTTGAATAAAGTATAGATTCAGCGTTGAATAAAGTATAGATTCAGCGTTGAATAAAGTATAGATTCGGTCATGGCCGACTGTGTTGAGGGCCTGTTTTGATGCCGTGGAAGAACGTTGTGAAAGTGTTGTAGTAAACGCATTTGGAATAAGAGATCAGTCTGCCTTTGGGAAAGGGATACGACACTGTTCTTGTGTCCTGCACAGTAGTGTCACCTTCGCTCACGGTTTTAAACGTGATACAGGGATTCTCAGATATCAGCCTCACGGTGACGCTAAATGCAGTGTGTGACAGACAAAGCTTGTCGTTTGTGAACTTCATCGATTCCGGCAGGCTGAGATTCTTGTGAATGAAAGTGCCCTGTCAAAAGAGTGAGCTAAAGTCATGAAATTGATCATGAGAGTGAAATTTGAGTCAAATCGAACAGCACAGATCAGAGTTGTGTTTTTGCATTGTCACTCTGATTACTGATGGGAGCAATAGGAAGAAACTAAAGTAGTCACATCCCCCACACAAACACACACACACACACACACACACACACACAAACACACACACACACACATCCCCCACACAAACACACACACATCTCCCACACAAACACACACACACACACACACACATACACACACACACATACACAAACACACATACACAAACACACACACACATACACACACACACACACACACACACATACACACACACAAACACACACACATCCCCCACACAAACACACACACATCCCCCACACACACACATACACAAACACACACACACACACACAAACACACACACACACAAACACACACACACAAACACACACACACACACACACACACACACACACAAACACACACACACACACAAACACACAAACACACACACACACACACACACAAACACACACACACACACACATACACACACATGAGAACTGTTATAAATCTTTTCCGTTACTTTAATTTGTAATGAAAATGATTCAAAGTTACTGAGAGTTTAGGGATGCACTGTAGCAGGGTTACCAGCCCCCCTGCGATACGGCACACTGCCGTATATTGTGACAGCATTACTGTGGTAAACTGCCATGCTATAAACATTACACTTGGCCACAGAGAACGTGTGCTCAGGCTGTATAAAGGTTTCCACAGATGAACTGATAAAACAGAAGAGAAGCTGAGAAAATGGCTCAAGCCCCGGCCAGTCGTAGTGGAGGTTCAGGTACGGGCCTGGAGCAGAAACAGCGCTGAATCAAGGCTGTTGGCTTCGGCTGTAGGCTGGGTGTTTGTCACTGAAAATATGAGCTGAAATCGCTGAGTAGTCGAAAAATTTCTGATGTTTCATGATGTTTTTTTAATTAAATTAACAGAAGTTGTTAATAGAATAGCAGTGGGAAATGATGGAAATAACATGTAACAATACCAACAAGTGTTTGAAGTTTGAAAAAATCAACTGGCAGTAACCGGCTGCTACTATAGGAACCAATACTGTAGCGTAAGAGTGAAATATTGATCAGCTGCATGTCATCACATGGAAAGAAAGAGCATGTTGTGTAGCCTTTAGCTTAAGAGAACATTATGTGAAGTAGAGCATGCTCAAATTTACTCAAATAAAAGATGGTTACTATGTGTATGTTTATTCCTTTAAAGTTTGTTTTAGTGTTGTACATTTCTACATTTGGTTTTTGGTGGAGCGCCTCTTGTTACTTTGGTAAGGTAACAGGGAAGATAACTGTGTGTAACTGACAGAAGCAAAAGCACATTCCATAGGCCTGTACGTTGTTGCTTTGTTTTTCTCCCAGAATTGGCAATATTGGTCAAAAACAAAAACACCCCCTGGTGTAAAATCCAGCTATGACCAGCTTGAAATCACCAGCTACCAGCTCTTTCAAAACCTAGCTTGAGCTGGTCAAGCCATGTTGAGTATGGAACTGGTCTGAACTGGTCAACCAGCTCCCAGCTGAATCTAACATGAGCATGGTATCCACATAACATTCTCGACTATGTTCAGGGTGACCGTTACCATACAAAACTGCCGAAAAAACTCCTAAAGCTCTAAAAACTGTGGAAATTGCCGAAACCGTCACAGAGAAACATACGGTCCAAAAAATTTCAAAAACCATATAATCCACGACCCCTCGTGACAAACACCCAGCTAGTGAGCCGAATGGCCGGTCGAATTCCAGCCAAGCTAGTCTTTAAAATTCACCTCAGCTGAGTAAGAAAAAAAGGATAAAATCTCAAACAATCCTGCATAAGCAGGTGTTGGCCAGCCCCATTATACTTTAACAGAAGCGTAGGACGTTTATATGACTGTTGCTCTCCCCGGAGTACGGAGTTGTGCCCGGCCATTGTTCCGCGTCCCCGTGCAAGGCGCAGACTGGCCCCTTTGAAAAGGGGATATCTCATCCTAAAGCGGCCGTGACAGGACAAGGGCAGGAGCCCCTGCTTCATCAGTGGCCCGCAGGCCACGTCTGTGTGTGGCTGCCAGGAACGCCACTCAGATCAGTACGCAGACACTTGGAGGTGAAACCTGAGGAGATTTATACGGGGAAGGTAACAGTTTAAGGCCACTGTGTCGGCATGAAATAAAACTTCATGCTGTGTGGGAGCATGGAGAAAGAGCGGTTTAAGAGAGGGGGGTAGGGGTAGGGGTAGGGGTAGGGGTGGGGGGACCAACCTCCCTCCCCCCAGAGAAACTCCCTGCCCCTCCCCCGTACAGCCGCCTACACCCCCCTCCCCCTCCACACACACACACACACACTCTCCTGATCTCTCTTTAATAGTACCCCCAGAATGATGATAATTGCAATAGCCAGGAATACCTTTTTAAAACTTAATTGATTCCTTTAAAAAAAAAAAGAGAAAAAGGGGCCTTGGTGTCAGGGTGTGTTATTGCTCCTGAGCTATGCCTCGTGTCCAATAGCCCGTTAGTCCACTCACTGGCCTGACAGCCAGGCATTAGCCTGGACTGTGAAGAACTCCGTCTAGACTGAGGAGGGATTTGCACTGGGGGTTCAAACAGATGACAGTCAGCTACAGGCTAAGCTAACGTCTAATTTAAGCCCCTACTCATTAAAACAACAAGGCACAACTATTAAGAAGTCCTCTCGGCAAAACGCGAGAGTTACACCTTGAATGTCACTCGCGTGAAAACAGTAAATATAATTAAGGGATTAAAAACGGTACGTAGGAACAGGCGACCCCGTACCCCTATGAAATGGATTGGGCTTCGTGTATTGGCCTCGTTAACTCTGACAGCGGGAGGGCGTTCGCTTTGTGGTCTTACGTCGAAAAGGCAGCGGTTTTTTTCACCTCGTGGGTCTCCCTTTTGGTAATGAGTGGTCTGGAGAAAACCCCAGAAGAAGAGGGGGTGGGGAATGGGAAGTCAACTTTTGTGACTAAAGGAGGACAAAGGATGACTCAGGAATGTTTCTATATCTGTCGCTATGTATGGCTGTCCATCTGGCCTTAATCAGTCAGTCCCGTTCCCGTCCAGGCGAGCGGTGACCTCCTACAGGACCGTGCGGTCAAGGTGACCGGGCGGCTGCGTATCGACCGGGAGAGCTCTCCCGCGGCTCGCCCGCTCTCCTCGTCGGCCGTCCAGGAGCTTGCGCTGCTGTCCGTGATTGGAGGCCTCATTAATCGGTGATTTCTGCTCCTCGAGGAGCTCTCCAGCTGATGGCCAGACCACGACTGCCTGTTTTTATTTTCACTCTGCTAGTTTCATTCTCCAGTTATTTCTTTTTTTAAGTGTTATGCGGACAGATAGAAAAATAAAACGTTCTACTGAAAGCCGCGTTGAATGTGTTTGGACACACTAGTCAGGAAGCGCGGCTTACTTCTCTTTTCAGGCCTCATTTTTTGGCAGAATAAATAAATAAAGGGGCGGTTTTGTGCATGTGTGAGTCGAAGCAGACAACAGTGGGAGACTGCATGACAACGAGCACCTCCATGGCTGTGTTCTGTCCTGTCTTCATGTCCTTCTGCAGCAGGCTGTCTGGGTAACGGGCCTGAAAGTGTCTGAGATCTGTTGTTGAGGGAGGGAAGGGCTGTGTGGCTGAGCAGCCCTGTTACCCAACCTTTGTTGAGCTCAGATATTTGATCCTCTTAGCTGTTCTGTGTGTCCCTCCCCTTCCTCCTACCACCACCACACACACACTGACACGCACGCACGCACTGACACCATGCACACACACACACACGCACACACTGACACGCACTGACACGCATGCACACACACACTGACATGCACGCACGCACTGACACCATGCACACACACACACACACACACACACGCACGCACTGACACCATGCACACACACACACACACACACTGACACGCACTGACACGCATGCACACACACACTGACACGCACGCACGCACTGACACCATGCACACACACACACACACACGCACACACTGACACGCACTGACACGCATGCACACACACACTGACACGCACGCACGCACACACACACTGACACGCACGCACGCACTGACACCATGCACACACACACACACACACGCACACACTGACACGCACTGACACGCATGCACACACACACTGACACGCACGCACGCACACACACACTGACACGCACGCACGCACTGACACGCATGCACACGCACACTGACACGCATGCACACGCACACTGACACCATGCACACACGCACACACTGACACGCACTGACACGCATGCACACGCACACTGACACGCACGCACGCACACACACACACACACACACACACTGATGCACGCGCACACACACACTGACATGCACACACACACGCACACACTGACATGCATACACACACACACACACTGACACGCATGCACGCACACACACACACACACACACACACACACACTGACGCACGCACACGCACACTGACATGCACACACACACGCACACACTGACACGCATACACACGCACATACGTACACACACTCACTGACGCACGCACACGCACACTGACATGCACACACACACGCACACACTGACACGCATACACACGCACATACGTACACACACTCTGACACGCACGCGCACACACACATGCGCACACACTGTTACACCTATTCACACACACAGATATCACACTGTCACACTTGCATTCATTCATTCACACACATACACACACTTGCATTCACACCCAGATATGCATACACACACACACACACACACACATGTCCACACATCCAAAATCCCAAAAAAATCACCTCACACTTTATTTCACACTAAAACAACCTCCCTAACAAATGAATGCACATCCTGACAAACTCTCAAACACACACATAAACATATTTTATTTTTTATTTCAACTTTCAGCGTGTGTGTGTGTGGTGAGCTGGGTGGAGCTACAAAATCAAAAATAGAGGAATATAAAAAAGCAGAAATGTGTTGACACCAGAGTACGTTGCTACACATGCACTGAATGCATGCCCGATGTTTACTTTGTGCTCTACTTTCTCCCAATTCTGTTTTACACAGTCCTGTAAGGCTGCAGGACCCCTCGAGTGGGGTAAACAGTCATAGCGAAACAGCTTCTGATTGGTGTTGTGAAATGCTGAATAATATGCAGAACAAATGTAATTAGAATTTATTAAAATGGAGTTGAATTCTGGGGTGCAGAACCTTGTTTACTGTTCCGAGAGTGCTTAAAAAGCAGGAACGTGCGTCTTTTCATCCGAGTGTGCTTAAAAAGCAGGAACGTGCATCTTCTCATTGAATGCTTTTCCTGGTTGCTCACTGTCCTCCTGAGGCCTGTCGAAATGTACGGAGATAGCACAGCACATGGCTAGCAGATAAGAATGGAAATGTAAACGTGGATTGATTTTAGCGACGTTTGGCAATTACGCATGTTGAATTGCTTTAGCTTTCAAGTTTTTGAGGTTCTCTCTCTCTCACGCGGTGTGGCGTTCCCCAGCCGGGGCGTGTCCTGCATTCCGGGGAGAGTTGGCAGGACGTGGCTCTGCTTCCACGACAATGCCAACAGTCTGACTTAATTATAGAGATGAAATAGTTAATAACGGCAACGTTATTCCTGTGTATATTTTTGCAGAAATTGAATTTGGTCTGAAACAAAGTTAACGCTAACAGCCCTCCGGAGACGATGTTACAGACCCTTTATTGTTTCTTAAACTGAGGTCATCTTTCTGCGGCTGCGTCTGAGACAAAGGCTCCGGGTTTATTACAGGCCCACTGTGTGAAAGGAAACCCACTCCAACATTGTTTGAGGTGAACTGATCTTTAAAAAGATTCCTGGCCGCTTCCAGCGGGGCTGAACGTCAGCACTCCAACATTTCGTTTTGTGCCTTTTTGTTTTTTTCTTCACGTGTTTATAATCGTGTTTGTACAATTAGACTGCATTTCGTACTGACTGTTTCACCCTCGGTTGAAGTTCCCTTGGAGCGCTGCGTTCAGCCTCGAACCGGCCGCCCGTGCGCAGATGAAAGAGACGTGGGGCGTCGGTTTGTTTACGCGTTCTGAAGAAAGCGCGCGTACTGGATTTATCAGAATTTATTCGCTGCAAACGGCTTTGAATATCGCCGAAAGGACAGGCCGAAGTGTTTGAGTGACAGTTGGTGTACTTTGAATTGTCATCCCAATTTCGCCCGCTTGCAGACATGCATCAGGGGTCGTGTGAAATAAAGCAAGAGAAAGGGGGGGATGGTTTTAAAAAAGAAAAAAGAATCAGATGTGATTTCAAAGGAGAGGTTTTATCCGCACGTTTCATCGCGGTGGAAAGCCATTAAGTCCTGTAATATGCTAATTAAGCAATGGCGCGTGTTGTAAGTCTCATTAATGGCTGTAATATGTTGTACTACACGGTGTCATGTGTTCTCGACAGTGTATTTCCCCACAAATCCCTCCTTCTCCGTACACCTCTGCTCTTACGTTCAAAAAAGACTTTTTAGAAACAGGATAATGTGTGGCGTCTGCTGTGTGTGCGTCTCCTTGGAGCTATCTCTCCGAGCGAATGCTGTTCCATTGTTTGTGTCAGGGAGTTGAAACAAAATGGCGGAGCGGTGATGTACAGTGACCTTGATAATAGTACTTGTAATCAAGGAGCTTGCGGCTCTTCAAGGTGCGGCCCTTTATTATCCAAATCAATTTTTGGCCAGTATCAATTTGATAATATTCTAAATCTATCAGCACATGAGTGATGAACGTGCAGCAGCGTCTTCGCTGGTTTATAATGGAATGCTGTTATTGTGATTGAACCACCTCCATCCTCTGCGCCAATCAATATTAACAGCTTGTAAAAAGAATGGCAAAGATTAGGCCCAACAAATGGAAATATACTTAAAGTATATTGAACTGAACCTCACTTTAATATATAGGATTTCGGTCTCTACGGTCAGATACCCATAAAACCTGCAGTGCACACGGGGCTGCTTATTTTCACGCTAGACCGGTCGTCTTTTTCAGCCTCACTCTGTGAATGAGATCCATCTGTACCCTGTACACCGAAGCCCAAACGCCCACTCTGTGTGTGATACACCTATACCCTGTACACCAAATCTGTAAGAGCATTGTGAAACATTGTCAGGGAAGGGATGCTCCCCTTCACAGATCTGTTAGTCGAAGAGGCCGCAGTGAAGTGCTTTTTGTGCAGACGAGATGAGCTCTATGTATGGTCAGATTCTGCATCTGCATCTCTTTGCAATGGCGAGGGAGAAGAATGCAGTAACGTGTTCTGGCAAGGTGTAATGTAATGTAATGTAAGGTGTCCGACAGCTTGATGATGGACCGGAGTATCTCACACTCATTTTAGGGGCTCCTTTGATGAACATGTCTCTTGAAAATAAAGTAATTAACCCTTTGGCTTCAGAAGCATGTACCATTTTCTTCTGAAATATTAAATTTAAACCTTTGCCAAGCTCACCTTTGCTAGTCATTTTTCCTGCTGAAGCCAATGAAATGCATTATTGGCCATTGTGCGAGAAGTTAAGCGATTCATATTTAAAATTGCGACATAAATCAGGTCTAACACCATTTCTGAAATTCCCCTCGCCCCATTGTTTTCTTAGAAATAGTAGAATTTTGTTGTGGTGTTGTCGTTCTATAGTATCCCACAATGCTTTGAGCTCTGGGGAGTAAGTAGTTAATATACCCAGGAGATTTGTGGTAAATCCTTGTGTACAGAGATCAGGCACAACAAGAGAAAGGACTCCAGCTAGCCAGTGCACAATCCTCCTCTCCCTACCCTCCCTTGTTAGAGCAGAATCTAAAAACCTGCAATTATTTCAGTGACCTTAATTGTCACTCGGCGGGAAAATATGTAATTAGTACGTATTGGTGGGGCTGGCACACCTGCAGCACATCGGACTGAATAATGTCCTCTTTCAAGGAGCAGGGCTGGTGCCAGTCTCCACCGCTGCCAGGCGGAGAAAGAGGAGAAAAGAAGGGGGGAGAGAGGGAAAAGGAGAGAGCCGAGGAACAGCACAGTGGCATTCTTCGAGAAATTTCAGGCTGGCTTAATGCCGTCCCTGTGTACGGGGAAGAAGTGGGCCTTTACAGGCTCCACAATGGTGACTACATTACTGCAACAGTGCTCTCATTATGGGCTCCCCTCCCACCGCCCGCCACACTCTGCTTTACTCACTCCCAGCCGCTATTGTTAGCGTATAATGGCGCTGGTGCATTTCTGAAATTCCCTCATTATTCAGCTTATTAAGGTCCTAGCGACTCGATAATCGCGCTGCGGCTTCGTGTCAAAGGGGAGGTGTGCTGATTTTCCGCGTTTGAAGGTCGGGGGAGCGGCGGAAGCTCCTCGCTCGGCGGAGGTGAAGCTGGTAAACACGGGGTCGCGAGGCGTCGCCTGTCCGCCCGGCGTGCCTGTACGCTTCCCCCGGGACCGGGAGCACCTGGACGGTTACCTCTCCGCAGCGGCAGCGCGGTGTTCCGACAGGCTGCGCAGTCACATCCATTAGCGGGGAAAGCCAGACGGACGGGGGGGGTCAGCCCAGTTTTATTGGAGTTAGACGAACAGGGGATGTGACGTGCCTCTGTGTCGCTGGCTCTTTTTCGCCCTGATCTCCTGGCGCTCTCAGTGGCCCGTGGAGCACGAGGGATGTCTGAGAGAGACGTGGGAAAGGCAGTCTGTTTACCTGTCAGAAACATGCGGGCTGAACACGGCGTGACGGCTTCACTCTGGGAGGTTGTGTCGCGTTCAGCTCCGAGCTCCAGGTACAGCACTCATCGCTTACTGCGTTTGACAGCGACCAGGCGCACCGAGCAGGCCTTAGATTATTTAGTAGCTTTGATATAAGACCCATTCGCCCCTACGAAATTTGAGCAAAACGCAGAGTACGGCAAATGTAGAGTAATTAAAA
>NC_083776.1:38425527-38440527 GCF_963514075.1 Conger conger
ACACACACACACACACACTCACACACACTCACACACACACACACACACACACTCACACTCTCACACACACACTCACACTCACACACACACTCACACACACAGACACACACACACACACTCACACACACACACACACACACACACGTACTTATCCTTCACCCAAAAAATAAAACATAAAAACCTCAAACCCCACAGTCTACTGCTCTCGACACTCATAACACACAAGGACTGGCCTACACCAAGTCTAGTGCTGCCTTCAACCACGATGAGGAAAGGAAATGTGGATATGCTATAAACAGCTATCCTGTGATAATTTGCCAAGCCCTGGGTCAAGCTTTTTTTTCTTACTTGAAAATGAATCACAGTTATCTGATGTTTTATCCGGGTTATTGATGACGTGTCGCAGGAGCTGAGGGTACAGAACGGGGGTAGGCTGGTTTGGCAGACTCCCGTAGGGGCAATAGAGCACCAGGGTGTGGGGTATGGGGGTAAATTAGCAGGTGACTGTAAAACAGGCCACCCTGTGCAGGGGAACTCCTGGTGAGGCTGGCTGGGGTGGTGTACTGGGGCTGCTGAGGACAGGGTGAGGACGGGGTGAGGACGGGGTGAGGACGGGGTGAGGACGGGGTGAGGACGGGGTGAGGACGGGGTGAGGACGGGGTGAGGACGGGGTGAGGACGGGGTGAGGACAGGGTGAGGACGGGGTGAGGACAGGGTGAGGACGGGGTGAGGACGGGGTGAGGACGGGGTGAGGACGGGGTGAGGACGGGGTGAGGACAGGGTGAGGACGGGGTGAGGACGGGGTGAGGACAGGGTGAGGACGGGGTGAGGACAGGGTGAGGACAGGGTGAGGACAGGGTGAGGACGGGGTGAGGACAGGGTGAGGACGGGGTGAGGACAGGGTGAGGACGGGGTGAGGACGGGGTGAGGACGGGGTGAGGACGGGGTGAGGACGGGGTGAGGACAGGGTGAGGACGGGGTGAGGACGGGGTGAGGACGGGGTGAGGACAGGGTGAGGACAGGGTGAGGACGGGGTGAGGACAGGGTGAGGACGGGGTGAGGACAGGGTGAGGACGGGGTGAGGACGGGGTGAGGACGGGGTGAGGACAGGGTGAGGACGGGGTGAGGACAGGGTGTTGTCCCCCGGGTCATCGCACCTGGCCGGCGGCCGACTCTGAGGGTCAGTCCCGTTCCTGGCCCGGAGCGCCGATGTGTGCGATTACAGGGTGCGTGAAGCCTCACACGGGGGAGCAGGGGGGGGTTGGGGGTCTGGCTTTATTGATTTTCATTACTTTCTGACAGCACACTCCTCTGTGTTTGGGCCGGAAACGTCCTGCAGGTTGCTGGGCTGAATTGAGCGATAAACACGATTTGGCCTTCCAGTTTACCGGAGGGAGCAGGGCATGCTGGGAACTCATAAGAGAACCTGCATTTTCTGTCCATCCCTAGGTCTTTGCAGTTGCTCCTTAAGGAAGTGTGGGGTCTGGGGGACTGGACTCCCTCATAGCCATGTGATAAACACACACACATGCACCCACACATACACACACACCTACACACACCTACACCCACACACACACACACCTACACACACCTACACCCACACACACACACACACACCCACACACCTACACCCACACATACACCTACACACACCCACCCACACACACACCACACACTCCTACACCCACACATACACACACACACTCACTGCTCACCTCCTTAATTCTTCCGCCTGAGTCCCATGTTTTAATGCTGTTCTGAGGGTGACCTGGACTCCACAGCACACAGGCAGTGAGCTAGCCTGAGTGTGTCATCCCACATTTGGGAAGGAGACGGAGAATTCCCCCCTCGGCACGTATCCGAACCTGGCAGGAGTGCCGGGGGAGGGGGGGGTGACTCAGGATGCCATTTTTACCCCTCATCTGAACCGAGTGGGGTGGAAACTGATGTGACCTTCTCCCTTTACCACACTTTCCTCTTCTCGCTGCGTTGGGCTTTGCGTAAAAATGGGGGAAAACTTGAAGAATGGCCCCCCCAGTTCAGTCACATGCTTATTTCTGTGCATCCCATTAGAGGGGTAGATGTTATTGAAGGAAATATTCAAAATTTGAAATCTTTGTTTCCTGGTATGCGGGCTGGAAATCTTCAGAGCCTTTCCCCCACTGCAGGACGTGGAGTTGATGTATGAATTATTTACCCGGGCAGGAAGCCGGGCCTTTCCTCCTCTACAGCTGGGCCTGTAAAGGCCGCCGTTGCTTCATCATACCGAAGTCGAAGCCGAAGCTCACAAACTTTATTTATCTTCAGCTGAAAATGCAGACCTCTCACTCTGAGTGTGTGTGTGTGCTGATGGCCTCAGTTTCACTTTGGGTATGGCTTCCCCATTGTCTCTGCTGTGCTGTAGACACAGACTGGCTTTAACTGTCTCTGGAAGGGCGACCGAGAGCAGATTAGTGATGGCGGAGGTTTTCACTGCTGCTCACGGCTTGCGAGACCGGAATGTGTTGCTGGTCTGGGATAGCCTGCGCTCTGCGGTGGGTTTGCGGGGAGAACACCGGCTGAAACGGCGACATGCAGAACGCAGCAGAGCTCCGGCTATCGCTCCGGCGCCCCGCTGTCTCTAAAACACCCAAAGAGCCACAGAGAGAAGAGCTGACTCACTCTCTCCACACAGGAGAGAGAGATAAGGCATTTCATAACTCTGACCTTCCTCTTTCTGCTGTGCTCCGGCACACACACACACACACACAAACATACACACACATACACACACATACACACATACACACACAAACATACACACACATACATACACACACACACACACACACACAAACATACACACATACACACACATACATACACACACACACACACACACACAAACACACACACACACACACACAAACACACACACATACACACAAACATACACACACACACAAACATACACACACACACAAACACACACACACACACATCCACACACACGCACACACACACACACACACACACACACACACACACACACTGCACATGCAGCGTCATGTGAAACGGTGACATGCAGAACGCACTGCGAGCCCTCACTGTATCAGAGCGAGGTCTTATCTGAAACACACAGCCCTTGCTTGTATACAGTCACCCAGGTCTCATTTCAGTCAGGTTAGCGGTTTTATAAGGTTAGACGTTTTCTTAACTGTCACTAATACACCAGTGCTAATCAAATAAAATAGTCTCTTTCAAATGAATCTCTACATTTGCGAGTTGTTATAAGGACTTTTTGTGCACAGGCAATATTGTCTGATAGCAACAGCTCTGTACCACACATAATGCGATTAAGTATGGCCAATGTAGTGTGGCTACATTCCTGGAGCCCTTCACGGCAGCCATTTTAAACCTTATGAACTGCGAATGAGCTCCTTTTTTTCCCTGTTGAACCTTAAACAACATTTTCAAATAAGGAAGTAAACAAATAAATAAATACAATGGAGGTTTTGCTGTTGGCAGGGTGAGAAGTGTTTGACTGGATCAGCACGACTCAACTCCACATCCAGTGTCTGCAGGCATGTGCTGCAACCGTGCGCTACACTACCTGCTTTCACTAGTTGGCTTATCTGAACCAAGCAGGTAAAATAATGAGTGAAATCAGGCAGTGGAGCGCATGGTTAGAGTAAATACCTGCAGATACACTGTGGCCCGCAGGACGTGGAGTTGAGTAGCACTGCAGGACGTGAGTAGCACTGCAAACACTGCAGGATGTGGAGTTGAGTAGTACTGCAGACACTGCAGGATGTGGAGCTGAGTAGCACTGCAGGACGTGGAGTTGAGTAGCACTGCAAACACTGCAGAATGTGGAGTTGAGTAGCACTGCAAACACTGCAGGACGTGGAGTTGAGTAGCACTGCAGGACGTGGAGTTGAGTAGCACTGCAAACACTGCAGGACGTGGAGTTGAGCAGCACTGCAAACACTGCAGGATGTGGAGTTGAGTAGCACTGCAGACACTGCAGGACGTGGAGTTGAGTAGCACTGCAGGACGTGGAGTTGAGTAGCACTGCAAACACTGCAGGATGTGGAGTTGAGTAGCACTGCAAACACTGCAGGACGTGGAGTTGAGTAGCACTGCAGGACGTGGAGTTGAGTAGCACTGCAAACACTGCAGGACGTGGAGTTGAGTAGCACTGCAAACACTGCAGGATGTGGAGTTGAGTAGCACTGCAGACACTGCAGGTCGTGGAGTTGAGTAGCACTGCAGACACTGCATGACGTGGGGTTGAGTAGCACTGCAGACACTGCAGGACGTGGAGTTGAGTAGCACTGCAGACACTGCAGGACATGGAGTTGAGTAGCACTGCAGACACTGCAGGATGTGGAGTTGAGTAGCACTGCAAACACTGCAGGATGTGGAGTTGAGTAGCACTGCAAACACTGCAGGATGTGGAGTTGAGTAGCACTGCAGACACTGCAGGTCGTGGAGTTGAGTAGCACTGCAGACACTGCATGACGTGGGGTTGAGTAACACTGCAGACACTGCAGGACGTGGAGTTGAGTAGCACTGCAGACACTGCAGGACATGGAGTTGAGTAGCACTGCAGGACGTGGAGTTGAGTAGCACTGCAGACACTGCAGGACATGGAGTTGAGTAGCACTGCAGACACTGCAGGACGTGGAGTTGAGTAGCACTGCAGACACTGCAGGACGTGGAGTTGAGTAGCACTGCAGACACTGCAGGACGTGGAGTTGAGTAGCACTGCAGACACTGCAGGACGTGGAGTTGAGTAGCACTGCAGACACTGCAGGACGTGGAGTTGAGTAGCACTGCAGACACTGTAGGATGTGGAGTTGAGTAGCACTGCAGACACTGCAGGACGTGGAGTTGAGTAGCACTGCAGACACTGCAGGACATGGAGTTGAGTAGCACTGCAGACACTGCAGGACGTGGAGTTGAGTAGCACTGCAGACACTGCAGGACGTGGAGTTGAGTAGCACTGCAGACACTGCAGGACATGGAGTTGGGTAGCACTGCAGACACTGTAGCCCACAGGACATGGAGTAGCGCTGGACTAGATGGACCGCTCATGTCAAACGGGGCGGCATGTCGTCAGGAACCCGAGAGATGCAGTTCAGGGGGCTCGACTCCGATCCGTTTGGTTCTCACGAGCGGAGGAAACGTTGTGCCACGGGCACGACTCTGGGATGATTAAAACGGTACAAAGTGTGACATTGCAGGCCTGCAGGAAGGCGCTGCGTGGGGAGGCGCTCGCCGTCCCCCGGGGTTCGGGTGGAGGCCGCGTCTCCTCAGAAGCAGCGGTGGTGGGCAGGATTCAGGGAAAGCCCGCCGCTGTTGTTGGAGCACCGGAGAGCAGAGGTTAGCCGCGGCAGAATGCAATTTCTCGCCGTCTGACAGAGCCGTAGAATGAAGTGGCGCTCCTCTCCTGTGCTATTGCTGGGAATTGCTTCTCAGGGTGACAAATGATTAGCTGTTATCTCTGACTGAATTTGATTCCTACAAGCAGCTGAGTCAGGTAACTCCCCCAGTATCGGAGGGGGTTTTACAGGAAATGAAATCGGCTCGCCAGTCACACCGGGACAAAATATAATCCTGGCTGTCAGAACAAGATTAGTACTTTGTCTAATTGGAGACAGCTTCCCCCCTCAGTGCGCTGGTTCACTCGATGGTTCCAGGTGTCTGTTTTTATCCTCTGCTCATATGTACGTGATTATTTTAAACACCGCAGAATTTGCATCCAGAAAGACTGTCGTATGGCTGTTGTGTTTTCCAGGGATGGGGAGGGGTTTTGGTGGTGGTGGACCCTGGTGTAAAATCCAGCTATGACCATCTTCAAATGACCAACTACCAGCTGTTGCAAAACATAGCTTGAACCAGTCAAACCATGTTGAGTATGTAGCTGGTCTGAACTGGTCAACCAGCTACTTTAAAAACCTAGCTTTAGCAGTTTTTCTTCAGCAGGGGAGTGACAATGGTAAACTGTCGATGAGCAATGAAGGATATCTGAGATGAGATGAGCTCCAGAGGAAGACCTGGGACGGACGTGGTCGCATCTGATGCTACTTCCTCCTCTTGAACATGGTCATGACATGAGAAATTCGCTGGAAAACAGGAGACAGTTCTGGCATTCTGAAGAATCTAAAAGTGTACAGCACTGAAATAAATCACGTTGCGTTAACGGACTAGTTATTCCAAATGAAAGAGTTTTGCAGCACCTTCGTTCGGTTATATAAATGAAGCGGTTTGCTTACAGGCAGCTATAGCTGGGAGCTTTGACATGCAAGGCCCGGGGTTGAATTGCAGTCTTTGTCTGTCCGAACATCCTTCGGCACCTTGGGTTTGAGCCGAACGCCAATTTGCGGCAGCGACAGAGAGGAACAGGGCTGGCACGGCGAGGGTTGAGGTGTCAAAGGCTGATTGGCTCCTCAGTTCTGTGCATTAGTGGGGTAGTTTTCGCCCTGCAAATACATGAAAGAGGAACCTCGCGCTTCTCATCTTCTGTCACCTTACACACAGCCAGACTCATAATAACTTTGCAAACACACACACACACACACGCACACAACTGTAAAATAAGAGCGTTCGCATGGGACCAAGACCTTTTTTTTTCGCCCACAACATCCACTGAAAACTTTATTGTCTTTGTACATATAGTTCTAACAGGCACGTTGCCAGTTTGCATCTGACCTGCAGGTCATGCAGTATAAGACCACCCAGACAGAGTAGTTTCAAATTATTTCTTTAAAAAAAAAAAGTATATTGTTACCAAACAGTTTCTTCTGTTAAGAGGCTCAAGGGACATTATATTTAAGGTTTCTCTACCCTGTACGAACTTTTGACAAATAACCCCCTTAAATGTCTGGTTTAAGCCTGTTAAAATGTTAGAACGCGCTCTAGTTGCAGAGGTAAAGGACACTATTTGACCCCTCCCCTCACTTCCTGCCTGTGTATGTAGGTATCCTTGGTGTGTAGGTCAGCTTCAGTTTGCCCTGTGATTCATTTGCAGCGCCGCTAAAAAAAACGCCAACAAAGCACTGTTTTCCTCCCAGTGCAAACAGCCTTGCCGTGTTGTTGGCAGGGTAGGGTAATTCTAGGCCCAGCTGTAGCAGATATAGCTCAGTATCAAGGCTGAATTGCGCTTTAACGGCGGCACGGCTCTCTGTGGGGCCTCCTACCTGAGGAAACTGTCCCCATATCTCCGGCAGTTTCGCTTTTTAAACTTCCCTTGGTGATTTATGAGTCAGGCTTAAAAGGCACCCACAAGCGTTTCCCCTACATGCCGTCTTTACCTGCAGACTCCTGACTATCCGCAACACGGGCTCCTCAGCCCAATTTCCTAGTCCCGTCGGCCAGGTCTAGCCCCTGTGATATTTTTTATTTGGATTATTGTTTTATTCCGAAGGTGGAGCAGACTGGGGCTCTCACTGCGGATCCAGATCCACTCGGCTTGGCAGCCTAAATTACCTGTTTTGAATTCTGCAACGGCCAAAAGGAAACACATTTCGCCGGGATGAAAGGACTGGTTTCGTGCGCTCAAAGCGGGGAGAGCTCAAATATGTACAGAGGGGATACTTTTTTGCGCTTGTGTAAAAAAAACTAAAAAACAGTTCCCTTATCAGGTAGGCACTTGAAAGGTGCTTACAGTTGGGAAGGCAGTGTCTTCAGGAAAAGGGGCGAGAGATGAAAGGCTTTTTGTTGAAGTTGTGTTGGCGTTTCCTGCGCCTGGAACCACGCTGTCCCTGCCGAGCTCTGGGTCTTCCTCCGTCCTCTGCTCCGTCTTTGAGGGGAAAGTCAACGCCGTGCCGCCTGCCGGCGCTAGATTAAGTGCCGAGATGGCGACAGGAAAAGGCAGGGAGCAGAAACAAAAGGCCGGGGCTGGTGAGGGATGTTGGGGGAATTATCAGCTCGGCCACGGAAACTGCCAGTTTGTCTGACTCCTAATTTCGTAGAGCTCCGAATAAGTCCTTTTTTTAAACACAAGCGTTGATATACTGCCCTCCCTAGCTGTGAATCGGCGAGCGGGTTTTTGGAACGATTCTTGTACCTTGTGTTGTTCTCGGAGACAAAAGTCTGTTGATGCAGCGTGCTTGGATTCCTTTGTGTCGACGTTGAAGATTTGCGAGACCCTGTTCCAGTTACCGCACAGAACAAACACGCCCTGTACACACACCCTGTTAAACAGACCCTCCTCCAGCACTCATGGAGTTAAGGAGGGGACTGGACCCCCCCCCCCCTCCTTCAGTTTACATTGTGCAGATCACAGTCTGGGAGCCCTCACTAAGCACAATTAATATGACTTCCGCTTTAAATGAAAATGTGATACATTCCCAGTCACGGGGGGTTCCTAAGGCAAACAGCACGCTTCCACACAGAGTGCGAAGGAGCCGGGAGAGCTCCGGCCTTTAAGAGGAGGATCGGAGTTCTCCTTTAGCCGTCTTAATCGTCCATCCCGGAGAATTCCTGACGGCTCCCAGGCAGACTCTGGGATCTGGAATTCCTATGAGGGACAGTCGGAGTAATGTGAGTCTATAATCACAGTAACATGTTTAACTTGTAAACTAGTCGGAGATGGATTATGGGACCCGGGGGTTCAGTGCTGCCTCACCTTTTGCCTCCGCATCCGTCCTGCTGACACCCCCCCTCTCTACCGCCGTGAGGGGGTACAGCCTCCGCCCATTCCTCCATTCTGCTTTCCCAATTAAACGGACGGTCATTATTAGTTTATTAGCGCTGGTAGCAGGCTTCCATGGAAATGTGTTTGCTGATATTCAGTTGTTAATGAACAAATCTAAAGCCATTGAATGCATTCACAGCTGTGACTGCTTAACTAATAATAGTTTCCGTAAGACAAAAGATTAAGGAAATGGCATTATAGGGAAGGAACAATGGGGGCCCATTGGAGCCCTAATGGCAGACTCTTTCATTTAGAAATTGTTTCCTTTTTGAATTGTGCATAGCTGCTCATTCCTTTATAAGGGGCCTATTCTGTGTGTAGCGGCAGGTCCCGGCGTCCGCTGGGACTGAAAGGGTAAGGTATTACCACCTGTGGAAATGACCCTGCTTTAAAACCCCTCTGGCCCTCAGGACGCCTGCCTCAGCTTAACAAGGCAGGTAAATAGTTCATTAAGACAAGAGGTAGGGTGAAGGGGGGGTGGGGGTGGGGGGGGGACAGAGGGGCAAAAAAGAACAGCATGGTAAAAGTGCGAAGAACAAACAAGTCAAAGCATTTGTTGGCGATGTTGGCGATGTAATCTACACATCAATTATCCCAGGGCGCTAATTAGCACCTCTCCGTACCCCAGGTACCAAAGCTTTCTCACACGCTCCTGCCTTTCATGCCTCTCATCAGAAAAGGCAGGGATTGACGGAAACTCGCAGGGAGGGGGGTGGGAGAGGGAGAGGGAGAGGAGGAGGAGGGGAAAGAACCCAAGGGTGGCAAAAAAGAAAAAGGCCTCAGATCCAAATTTCTTTCACATACGTGGCTGGTGCGCGCAGCTTTTTCCCAGTCCTGGGTTACGCCAGGAACGCGCTGGGTTACGCCAGGAACGTGCTGGGTTACGTTGGGAACGCGCTGGGTTATGCCAGGGACGAGCTGGGTTACGTCGGGAACACGCTGGGTTACGCCAGGAACACGCTGGGTTACGCCGGGAACGCGCTGGGTTACGCCAGGAACACACATCTGTCCATTCATGCATGTGATTGGGGGAGAAATTGTTGGCATGTGTTGTGCATAGATAGCTTTATTTCCCGCTTTGTTTTGCGCGGTGCTGTTTCCACTCGACGTTGCGCTGGAGCTGAAATCTCACGCTGCTATCCCGCGCAAAACACCCTGCGCATTGCCTGCGTCTGGAGGTTACTGTGGGGAAATCTTTTTTTTTGTTGCGCTAATTGTTTTGCGTTGGGCGACAGTAAGCAAAATGTCAAGCCCTTTTGAAAAATGTTATAGGGTGATTTAATCGGCTGAGATTAAAGCAGCGCAATTCAGAGGGAACAATTAATTAATAAAAGTATACATTAATCCTGTGCGTGGAAAGGGGTTGTTACAGTTTAAGACAGATAAGATGGATATAGCCATGTTTAAGGGCTTTGTCATGCTAAATCATTTTGTTACGCAATAAACATGGGGGGAGGTGTGTTTTGTTTAACGGCTCTGGTTAAAGATTAGGTTTTTTAAGAAGACTGTGTCTTTAGCATCACAAAGAGCCTGCACAGGACCTCATGTGCTCTACGGTCCAGTTCAGGAACATAATTAGAACTAACCGGGGAGCCACTTTTTTTGTTTCAGGGGGTAAACCCCTAAATGGCTTTAAATGTCCTGTGCGGTGGTGAAAAGGGAGGTGGGACATGAAAACAGCTTAAGACTGGCCAACAACACCAGCTTTCATATGGTTTAGTCACAACCTAGCTGTGCATAACTGGTGAGCTGGACAGGACCTGGGCAGGCCTTCCTAAAGCCAGGAGCTGGGTATGGGACTGTAATCCATATTTGTGTTACCTCAGAGGTATAAATTTGAGAAAAAGGCGTTTAATTGAAGGCAGCAGAAGTTTGAGAGTGTGAATAGGTGGCAGGGTGAGGTTCTGGTGCTAGCGAGACGTAGCGGTGCTTGTAAAGACTAATTGGGAAGTGTAACAGTGTAGGCCTCGGTGGCTTCTGGGGGTTGGAGTCCCTGTAGGGCGCGGGGGGCTGGTGTCAGAGGCTCATATGCTGATTGGGGAGTGGAGATAGCAGGATGAAAAGGAAGCCCATTTCCTGCGAGCTCGTTTGATACCTGGTGGGGATGCTATTCAGGTGACAAAGACCCACGCACCGAGGGGGGGCACAGATGTGATTTAGACACTCATTATCATCTGAATGAGCTCGCTTAGATTGAGCCTGACCGGGGGCTCTGGACCTCACCTGGGCTGTTTCTCTCTCTGATCTTTATCCCATCTGAGGGTCCTGATCCGCACCCCCCTCCCCACGACCCCTTCAAAGCCCCCTGACCCCCAGCTGGGGCCTGGTGGAGTTTTACTGCAGTAAGCAGCCTTCCACAGCTCACAGCACAGATGCTATTCAGAAAATGTGCCTTCATTGTGTTTAAAACACATCAGGAAAATTCCCCTGCAGTAAAGCCTGGACTGTGCCGCTGGAAGCTTGGATTTCTTCCAAGACGCAGTCTTTTGACAGCGAGCCCCATTCGTACTGTACCTCGGACACATTGCAGGGCCAAGCTTTTTGCGCAAAAAAGAAAAAATCTGTTTACTTTTCATTCATATGTTGAAACACATTAATATTTCATGACGGGAAGGTGGTAAATGAAGCTGGGGCCTCAGATTAGCTGCCAGTGGAAACTGGGTGTTTAAAGTGTTTAAAGGGGAAACTGGGTGTTTAAAGTGTTTAAAGGGGAAACTGGAGAAGTCCCCTGCGTTTAACAACCCTTCTGAATATTTTTATTACTGTTTGTTGCATCTGACAGGCCTTTCCTGCACTAAATTAATAAAATTTTAAGAAAAAATGTTTACAAACAATTTTCCATTCATTTTTAATGAACTCTCCTTGAACAGGAACCCAGAAAATGTAAAACTTTGGAACCCAAACACATTTTTTGGGCCGAGTTTCTTCAGGTGTGTCTTCTTCAGGACTAGGTGTTATTAGCTTCAGTCTTCTGGTCTGCACTCGGACAGTTTTCACCAAGAATGCAAAACAACCTTGAGCGAATCACGCTGTTGTTTTTAACTCCTCGTTATCTCCAGGTCTGCCTGATAGTTTTGACGTGCTTGCAAAGGTGAAAGGGCCTTTGGTGGGAACAGAAAACAACAACGACGTTACAAAAACACCCAGATTTTCACAGCTCAAAATGGAACCTAGAAGAACCTAGAACAAGGCAACACTGTTTTTTTGTTTTACCCCTTTTTAAATGAATAAATAAAACCATCCTATTTTCTACTTACAGTATGAGAAATCACCATCGAATGACTTTGTTACAGTGCGTAATTACAACTCAGGTTCCGCTTAACTATTATTAACAAAAACATACTGTAATCTGTTCTGGCACCGCAATATGTTATTGTAGCATTCTAATTAATCTTACAGGAAGTGTAATAAATTTACAATATCAGATTGAAGCAATACTGTATATAGATTTATTAATGCTTTTAATCAGCTCTGGCAAAATTAATTTTGCACTGATTGCTTACATTTGAATTTGCATATACTTAGTGCAAGTAATTTATTTTTATGGATTCCTTTTTATTAAAACGGGGCATATGGCCCTTCAGCTACAAAACACTGCTGATTTCTCCGCTGAAAGTATTCCATGCGTCGCATTAGAAAGCACATTCATTTACTGCACAAACGCCTGTCTGAAAACTTTTCACTTATTCTCTACTCTGCCCTGTGGTAGCCTGGTTCATCAATCCTTAAGACTGAGGAATAAGCCAAACCAGCCCTGCCAGCTGCATACACACACACACACACCTACACATACACACGTACACACATGCAAACGCAACAGATGATTTTGTGGTGGGCTGAAAGGTGCGTTTTGGGAGTTCAGTAGTCAGACAGGACTGACTCAAAATGGAGTAAATGTGATGGTGAGATCTCTGCTTCTCTGTGCTGTCTCTGACCTTGGAAAGTGCACAAGAGTTATGATGACGTACCTGTTTGTCCCTCAGGAATAGAAAAGTGATATCAGTTGTGCCGTAAAAGTAGTCTCCCTGCTTGTGAGAGTGCAGTTGTTCTCCTATAGCCCCACGGTGGAAAGCTTTCTGTGTGTAGTGTAGCTGTGGAGTTGATGACAGTTGAGCATAAATAAATAAAATAGAATGAGTGGCATAATGGTAGCGGTGGTTTTAAGGCAACGTCTGGCGTCCTGATATACACAAACACACACACACACAAACACACACACACACACACACCATACACACACAAACACACACACACACACCATACACACACACACACACACACACACACCATACACACACACACTCACACACCACACACACACACACACACACACACACACACACACACATACACACACACACACACCATACACACACAAACACACACACACACACCATACACACACACACACACACACACACACACACACACCATACACACACACACTCACACACCACACACACACACACACACACACACACACAGACACCATACACACACACACACACACACACACACACACACACAGGGAGGACCCAGCACTGGGACGTATTAAACAGACAGCTGATAACACTCCTCTGCGACTATCAATTCACCCCCTGCCACGCCCTGCATAAAACCAACAACAAGGCCTGTTCTGCCCTCCTCAGCACATTCCTCTACCTGACAGCCTGACCGGGGCCCAGAGTGTGTGTGTGTGTGTGTGTGAGTGTGTGTGTGTGTGGGTGTGAGTGCGTGGGGTGGGTGTAGCCATGGCAGCGCGCCACGGCAACCATCACCGGCTGGATCTGGAGTGGAGGGGGCAGCTGTCACAGCAGGGGGAGGAGTCACAGCAGGGGGAGGAGTCACAGGCGACAACAACAGAATTACACTTTTACTTCCTCCATTTTCTTTCCAGTTATCTTCTCTCTTTCTTTTTCTCTCTCCCTTTTCCTCTATTTTGTCTCTTTCTTTTTTGTATTTTCTTTCTCTCTTCTGCACCTCTTCTCAGACGGGTTTGAGAGCATGGGGGGTGGTAATATTTATGAAAAACAAGGAACAACAACAAAAGGAAAGATTTTTTGGAGGCTTTCTTTCTCCATTTCAACAAACATTATTGAAGCTTTTCCCAGTCAAGCCACTTTTAACTTGTCCAAAATACAAAACTTTTTGCAAGTAATCTTGCAGGACCATGAAAAAGCATTTTATTTGAACCCCGGCTGGTGCTGGAGCGCAGCCGGCTGTGTTTGGCTGGCCGTTAGCTTCGTTTAGCCAGGCGCTGCTTTTAAACGCAGTCCACACAACAAAAGGGAAAGATAAGGCTCCCTGCTGAACACTTTTTGGAGTCGCATGAATATTTGATGAGAAACCTGATTCCTGATCGTAAAGCAGCATTAAAAACCTCTTTGATCCATTTTGAGACGTCAAGCCGCCCATCTGGACGGCAGAGAAAGTTACGCACTGGGCTTGGCGTTCCACGGGGAAATAGGTGAGGAAGTGTGGCCGGGGTCCCAGACCGGTCCCAGAGCAGGGACCGGTCCCAGAGTGGTCCTAGAGCAGGGACCGGTCCCAGAGTGGTCCTAGAGCAGGGACCGGTCCCACAGCGGTCCTAGAGCGGGGACCTGTCCCACAGCGGTCCCACAGCAGTCCCACAGCGGTCCCCCTCTCGCAGGTGCTGGCCCTGTGTCGCCCCTTTTATCCTTGCCGCTTCGCACTTTACATTTTTCAGCCACAAAAGCAAAAGCAAAAGCATATTAAATGGAAATGTTTTAAGCGGTTCGCTCCCATTCACTGGAGAAAGGGGGAAAAAACATAAAAAGCCTTTTATACTCAAAGAAAATAAGAAATTGTCTCCCTTTGTGCGAGAAAAGTAGCAGTTTGCGCAGGACTCGAACTGGAGACGTTTCATCTTCCAAAAGGTTTTGTGTGTATTTGGTTAGTTACAGTAATTATAGCCAATAACTGACAGCCAAAATCGCACAGGAGAAAGTGAGGCTGTTTTCTCACACTGGGCCTCTCTGCAGAACATCTGCTGAGAGATTTGCATATTAATTAACCCATATTAACTCTAATTATTCTGGGAAATTATCAAATAAATTAAATTTTCTAATTTTAACCTTTCTTTTGCATGACGGATGTCAGTGCAGGGGAGCACAGGAAGACGGGCTCACCTGAGCCAAAAAATCCGAGCAGATTTAAGCTTTTATTTTTATTTCTCTCTCTCCCTCTCTCTCCTTCTCTCTCTCTCTTCTTCTCTTGTTTCGGCAGACCTGGGGGCAGCCTGGGGAGTCTTTGTGTGCCTTCGCCGTTTCTCAGATTGTTGCTGTGGGTTTTTT
>NC_083776.1:38448027-38540527 GCF_963514075.1 Conger conger
GGGCCTAATTCCCCACGTTTACTACTCTAATCTTTCTTACCGCCGACTAAAGTGGACAATTTATGTAGTGGCGCTGGCTGGAAAGAGTGCGGTGAGGGGTTGACTAATTCAGAAAGCGGCACCTTCATTGAGCTGGCAGACCTTATTTACAGCCCGTCTGTTTTAAGAAGAGCCGGTGTGTGTCTGAGGCCACAGTCCGTGGAGTGGTCTGACAGGCTTCTGCTTGCGTGTGACGCTGGGTCCTAACTGTGCCACGCTGGGTCCTAACTGTGTGACGCTGGGTCCTGACTGTGCCACGCTGGGTCCTAACTGTGTGACGCTGGGTCCTAACTGTGTGACGCTGGGTCCTGACTGTGTGACGCTGGGTCCTGACTGTGTGACGCTGGGTCACTGGGTCCTGACTGTGTGACGCTGGGTCCTGACTGTGTGACGCTGGGTCACTGGGTCCTAACTGTGCCACGCTGGGTCCTAACTGTGTGACGCTGGGTCCTGACTGTGTGACGCTGGGTCCTGACTGTGTGACGCTGGGTCACTGGGTCCTGACTGTGTGACACTGGGTCCTGACTGTGTGACGCTGGGTCCTAACTGTGTGACGCTGGGTCACTGGGTCCTGACTGTGTGACGCTGGGTCCTGACTGTGTGACGCTGGGTCCTGACTGTGTGACGCTGGGTCCTGACTGTGTGACGCTGGGTCCTAACTGTGTGACGCTGGGTCACTGGGTCCTGACTGTGTGCCGCTGGGTCCTGACTGTGTGACGCTGGGTCCTGACTGTGTGACGCTGGGTCCTGACTGTGTGACGCTGGGTCCTGACTGTGTGACGCTGGGTCCTAACTGTGACGCTGGGTCCTGACTGTGCCACTGGGTCCTGACTGTGCCACGTTCCCGTGGCAGGAAGAAGCCAAGTCCAGGGAGCAGAGAGTGTGTGTAATGGAGTTCAGCAGCTGCACTCAGTAGGGACCGTGGTTAAAGTGTGACTGTTTGTTTTGGAGCAGTTATGTCCAGACTCTGTCTCTGCCAGAAGTTAGGAAGTTAGTCGGGCTGAGTTTATATGGTGTACCCTTTTATTGTCCTGTATTAGTGGTAATGCGACGGCTCTGTTTGCCCTTTTCTTGTTTTACTGGTCTGTTCATGTGTAATACGGTTAGCATGCCGTAGAGGCCAGACAAGGCATGGTCAGCGCTACATTAAATAAAGCTGCATCTTCTAGTACCGCCAGTCTGTTGGCTCTGAGTCTTCAGCGGTCAGCGACGGTGAGCTAACCTGTTGCTGCAGACCTGCGTGTGGCCAGGCAGGGACTCAGAGGTCAGAGCGGCCTACCTCCTGGATAACAGCCTGTCCCCTCCTCGCCCCCCGCAGTGCTGAACTATGAGAACGTGGTGGAGACGGGTTCGGAGACGGACGAGGACGACAAGCTGCTGGTGTCTGAGGAGGACGGCCTGGCCAATGGGGAGGCCAGCCCTGCCAGCCTGCCCAATCACGAGGCGGCGTCGCCCAGAGTGGGCCACGCCCTGATGACGAAGGAGGAGGAAGAGGAGGAGGACCTGCGGAACGGAGGGGTGGAGCACGTGTGGAGAGAGAGAGACATGTTACACGCATCGGTGCATGGTACGGGTGAGTACACACACACACACTTATACACACACACACTCACACGCACACACACACACACACACACAGTCACACACTCACACGCACACACAGTCACACACACTCACACACACACAGTCACACACTCACACGCACACACACAAACACACACACACACATACACACACAGTCACACACACACACACACACACACACTCACACACACACAGACACAGTCACACACACACACTCACATACACACACACACAGTCACACACACACACTCACACGCACACACAGTCACACACTCACACACACACACACACTCACACTCACACACACACACAAGCACACACACACACTCACACTCACACACACACACAGTCACACACTCACACACACACAGTCACACACACACACACACACACACACACACTGTGCGTGAGAACTGGGCTGTGACAGGGCGGCAGGCGTCAGGTGATGAGCTCTGATGTGACAGTAAAAAGCAGAGTCAGAAGACGTTAGCTTCATCATCACCGACACACACTCCGACGGCCGTGCTGTTAAAATGCTGTCAGCAGTCTGGGGTAGTTTCACACATGCATGCACACATGCTACACACACACGCACACACACGCACACACACACACACACACACACACGCTACACGCCGGCTACACACACATGCACACACACACACACACACACGCTACACGCGCACACACACACACGCACACACACACACACACGCTACACGCCGGCTACACACACGCGCACACACACGGACACACACACTCTACACACACGCACATACCTCTCGCACCCACACACATGCACATACGTGCACAAACACACACATGCATGCACAAAAAACAAACACACACACACATATGCATGCAGACATGCACACACACGAACACACACATACACATGCACACACACGAACACACACACACACATGCACACATACTTCACACCTGATTATCTCACACACACTCTGCACACAAACCACACCTGACAGTTTGTGATAACTTGATAGTGTTTCGTTATTCTCAGAAGAGATAGTATTTCATTTAGAAAATACGATTATGAAAATAAATCATGTGTAGTGAGAAACAGAATGCGTAAAAAGGCTTTGCTCTAATCCCTGTTTGATCTAAATTATTATAACGTTATATTTTTATCACTGTGTCACTTCTTGTGATATAAAACAATCAGAAAAGTGGGTATTTTTGTCAGCCTGTGACAATGCATTCATCACGACAATACTGCCTGCCTTTTATCAGTGCTAATGTAGTCTGAACCAGGCAGGTGGTGCATGGCAACTTTGTTTTGTGATTATTTTATTTATATGTTTCTCTTCCCCCCGAACACGGCATCAGAGAAAGCAGGGGCCTAGTCGCGGATGCTTGAAAGATAAATACTTTTAATTAGGAGCCGCGGATAATCATTAAAGGAAGCCAGGCTGCTGCAAAAGTCATTAACAATCTTAAATGAAATTTTTATTTTTATGATAGCCATTTACATGTATAATAAGAGTCAATGGTTCTTGGAGCTGTGTGACAGGAACAGAGTGCTGCAAGAGGCAGTGTACGACACCCCATTTAAATGAGCTGGTGTTAGCTATTCATTTCTGCTAATGAACTAGCTGTGCACTCTGCTCAAAGGGGAGACGTTCGCAGTTTAAAATTTTAATACGCTCCAAAAAAAAAGAAGGTAGGTTTACTCAGACGAGTTTGATTCGGCGCATGTTGTCGTCGAAAGATGCCGAAACCTGTCCGAAGCATCGGCTACGTTTAAGGAATGAAACTCTAAAAAGATTGGGAAGTTTCTAGAATTAGTTTGCACAACTGTAAAACCGTAGAGGCAGTACAGTTTGAGATGATATGAGATGTAAATATCTTCCATGTTTTTGAATGTTCTGAGATTATCTTATTTAGGGAGTCTTACGCGAGCTTGTGGCCGGTGCTTGTATTTGGTGTGTGTGTGTTTGTGAGTGCGTGTACTGTATGTGTGTGTATGTTGGTGTGCTTGCATTTTGTGTGTGTGTGTTTGTGAGTGCGTGTACTGTATGTGTGTGTATGTTGGTGTGCTTGCATTTTGTGTGTGTGTGTTTGTGAGTGCGTGTACTGTATGTGTGTGTATGTTGGTGTGCTTGCATTTTGTGTGTGTGTGTTTGTGAGTGCGTGTACTGTATGTGTGTGTATGTTGGTGTGCTTGCATTTTGTGTGTGTGTGTTTGTGAGTGCGTGTACTGTATGTGTGTGTATGTTGGTGTGCTTGCATTTTGTGTGTGTGTGTTTGTGAGTGCGTGTACTGTATGTGTGTGTATGTTGGTGTGCTTGCATTTTGTGTGTGTGTGTTTTTTTATTTTGTGTATGTGTGTATGTGTATGTGTGTTTATATTTTGTGTGTTTTTTTGAATTGTGTTTGTGTTTTATATTTGTGTTTGTATTTTGTGTGTATTGTATGTGTGTGTGGGGGTGTGTGTGAGCGTGTGTTTGCGTGTGTCTGTATTGTGTGCGTATATTTGCTTTTGTGTGTGTATAGTGTGTGTCTGTTTGTGTGTGTGTATAATGTGTGTGAGTGTGTGTTTGTGTGTGTGAGCATGTGTATTCTGTGTATTGTGCGTGTGTTTGCGTGTGTGTGTGTGTGTGTTTGCGTGTGTGTATTGTGTGTTTGTGTGTGTGTGTCTTGTGTGTGTGAGTGTGTGTGTATTGTGTGTTTGAGTGTGTGTTTGTGTGTGAGTGTGTGTATTGTGTGTGTTTACGTGTGTGTGTGATTGTGTGTATTATGTGATTGTGTGTTTGCGTGTGTGTGTTTTGTGTGTGTGTAAGTGTGTTTGTGTGTGTGTGTGATTGTGTGTATTGTGTGTGTGAGTGTGTGTTTGTGTGTGTTTGCGTGTGTGTGTATTTTGTGTGTGTGAGTGTGTATGTATTGTGTGCGTGTTTGCGTATGTGTGTGTGATTGTGTGTATTTTGTGTGTATGAGTGTGTGTTTGCGTGTGTTTGTATTGTGTGTGAGTGTGTGTGTGGTTGTGTGTATTGTGTGTGTGTGTTTGCGTGTGTGTGTGAGTGTGTGTATTGTGTGTGTGTGTGTTTGCATGTGTGTGTGAGATTGTGTGTGTGTGTTTGCGTGTGTGTGTGTGTGATTGAGTGTGTGTGAGTGTGTGTATTGTGTGTATTGTGTGTGTGAGTGTGTGTATTGTGTGTATTGTGTGTGTGAGTGTGTGATTGAGTGTATTGTGTGTATTGTGTGTGTGTGTTTGCGTGTGTGATTGAGTGTGTGTGAGTGTGTGTATTGTGTGTATTGTGTGTGTGAGTGTGTGTGTTGTGTGTGTGTTTGCGTGTGTGTGTATTGTGTGTATTGTGTGTGTGTGTTTGCGTGTGTGTGTGTGTGATTGAGTGTGTGTATTGTGTGTATTGTGTGTGTGAGTGTGTGTGTTGTGTGTGTGTTTGCGTGTGTGTGTATTGTGTGTATTGTGTGTATTGTGTGTGTGAGTGTGTTTATCAGCCCTGGTGCCTCACTGTCTGCAGTGATACCTAAGCACATAGCTCAGGTCTGAGATAAGCTGTGCCTTTCCCTGCCGCCGTGCCGCTCCGTCCACAGGAAGCAGAAGAGCGTTCTGAAGGTTCTCTCTGCGCTTCCCGCTCCAGCACAATCGCAGTTCTGTGTTCGGAATCGTCCTTGACATTCCTTTCATCCTACAATAGGGTGGACGCGGTGTACTGGAAAGCATGACATCATTATCACTGACGGACATTTTAAATAAATCACCTGCCCTCTTCCCAGATCTTCTCTCCTACTCATTCTGTTTTTCTTTCTTTCTTAAGGTCCTAAAGAATAATAATAATAAAATGAACTAGGAGCCCCTTTTTTTACTGCATTTGTCCCAGCTCTAACCGGTAATTAAAAAAAAGGAATGTTTTGAAAATAAATAGGATTGATGGCGTAGGTAAACAGGCGGAGTTATGGCAGCAGAAAGGTATTCTGGGTCCTCCTGGGACTGAACGTGGTCACTGAAACATTACTCTTCAGAAGGTGTAACATAGCCTTTTAGGCCTTTTGCGTTCACACACTTTTCAGCTGATTTATCAGGTAACGGAGAACAGACCAGGCACTCGCAACTAAGAATGTGTGTGTGTGTTTGTGTGTCTGTGTGGGGGGAAATAGCTGGATAAAAAATGACCTTTTTAACTTTTTAGAAAAGCACCAAATGTGAAGTAAGTGTTAGTGGTGTTAGCCTACCTCCTGGTGGAAGAGCTTGCTCTTCTACTGACCGCAAACAGGAGAGAAGAGGCCAGTCAAACAAACACTGTCGACCCAGGTGCTAATTGAACTGCAATTTCCCTTTCTCCCCAAAGTGAATAAAAGCCTTATTAACATTTAGCAAATGGTGCCACACAAAAGCAGCTTCTTAGGTTTCACAGGTGTCTGAAAGGTGGGCTGTTGTTTGTGCAGTGGCCACAGCGGTCGGCTTAAGGCACACGGTACTTAAGCGTGACTTCACAACACCTCTGAAGGGTCTGTCCTCAGAGTGCTGCCTGGGCTAGTGTTATTACTGAGAGGTCGAGGCACTCACAGACTCTGCATATGCAAATAGAATGCCTGGCAAGTTTTCTCTTTTTATTTCCAGTGGAGCTTTTTAATCAAGAGAAAATGCAGTATGTTTCATTCAAACGCGCTTTCTTTATCCTCTGTTGCCATTGGCTGAGCTGTTTTTATCTGTTTTGTGCAGAAGGAAAGCGTTTGACTTTAAGTGTGGGGTACTGAGAGTCTTCACTTAATGATTTAAATAGTTCAGAGGAACCGTGAAAACAACAAAAATAGATTTCCCCCCTCTCTCCCGTTTTACATAAACTGGAAGTTAACCGATGGCTGAAAACAAAATGGATTCTGCACGGGCAACGTTGAGCATCAGAGGCAGCACCTCACCTGCCAATCACGCGTCAAGACGTAGATCCCCTAAACATTTCTTCTCATAATTCAGGACAATTATCGCATTAGTATTTCAGATAATCACCACTGCGTATTTTGCTATTGTTATTTCATGGCTATTCCAGACTCTGGCACAAGGCCCCGCCGTGTGGCTTTCAAACCTAAAAAAACGATTAGTTCCTGTACGTGTAGCTCTATTTCATTGGAAAGGAAGTCGACCAGTTTCAAAATGGCCTGTATTATTTAACAAATTAAATTCTGCCAGCTTCACGCACCTTCAGATGAGAGGGTGACCTGAGCCTGTGACTCCCACATCACATGGGGAACCAACACAATAGCCATATATATAACCGGCCTCCCTCTTCTCAGAAATACCTTGATTTAATTTCTGAAGACACAGAGGAAGAATCTGCAGAGCAAAACTCCCAAAGTTAATTGTCTGTGTACGCTAACAACGTGTCCTTGTTAACCGCGCCAGTCGAATTCCCCCGACGTCTAAAACTTCTCTGTTCTTGTTCTTCTTGTGATTCTGCCCACCAGAGAGCTGGCGTTATCTCTGTCTCACCTATGCTGGGACAGACTGTGAGTTGCTCCGACGTTCCCGGTACGGTTTGCGTAACACCAAATGATAATGGGAACAGAAAGGTCACTCGATAAAGCGGTGCATTGTGGGCCCCCCCCTGCTGCAGCGGCGCTGGAACAGCCTGGGTGGCTTCACTGGTCCGCTCGCCCCGGTGGGCCCCGGTGGGCCCAGTTCAGCTCTCTGTCCGGCGGGCGCTACTTCCTGTAGTGAGTTTAGCGCTGGCTGTTGTGTAGAAGGTAGATATGGCTCTGGCTGGGCCTAGCGCTAGCGTTGGTTAAGCTCTCTACAAAAGCGACAGGCAGTCGGGCAGCGTAGCGGCCTTCTCCTGGCTCCGTACCTTCCTCTGAAGGCTTCACTGTGGACGCTGTGGCACTCAACACCCCCTCCCGCCTCTTTTCTCCTCAGATGAAATGAAGGATGAGTTTGATTCCATGGGGCCTGAAGTCACTCATCAGAGACTTGGAAACGGTACAGGTGAGTGAGCTCACTTCCAAGGGAAAATTTGGAACAGTGTGTGTGTGTGTGCGTGTGTGTGTGCGGGCATACACGTGTGTGTGTGTGTGTGTGTGTGTGCTCATTCTCAGCGCTGGTCTGTTCTGAACAGAGGAACCAAATCCTACCTGCCACTTCTAATTATGTAAACCAAGCTGATTTCCACCCACCCGCCTCTTGGGAATTAACTTCTCCTGCCATGATATCATCCGGCCCGCTGCTGATTGGCTGTGGCGGAGCGCCCGTAAACAGCAGCCGCCCAATGGCGCTCTTTCCCTGCGGCTCCCTCATCTTCCTGGTAATGCCTGTTTTTTGGGAACAATTCCGTTTCCATAGAAATAAATACCATTTCACGTTCCATTCGGAGTCTGCACTGGAAACAATGCAAAGTGCAGAATTTTTAATTTACGTCATAAAGGGAACAGGGCATTAGTATTTATTTGCTACAAACAATTTTACTACCTGTCGACATGATATTTCAGCGAGGGAATATCCCTAATGAGAAACATGCTCTGAACACGTCGTCATGTAGTTCCAGACTGTCTCTGTCAGTCAGGGAGCAGCGATGGGTGTGTATTACTGCATCTGAGAGTGAGAGCATCACAAATCACATTTAAGTGCAAAATCAAATTTGGCCTAAATTTGATTTGTTTAGTCCGTGTACTTTTGAATCCGACTACAATGCGACCGTAAAATACTCATCCATTTCACTACCAGTTGTGAATCACAACAGCAGACCTTTCAGGTTCCTTGCAGTCCAGTGTTTGATAATCGCTCGGTGCGATAGCGCACATATTTACATACAGGCCACTTAGGCTGAGCTTTGCCGATCACCCGGCCGGCCTTTACTGGTGTACTGTACAATCACCCAGCCTTTACTGGTGTACTGTACGATCACCCAGCCTTTACTGGTGTACTGTACGATCACCCAGCCTTTACTGGTGTACTGTACGATCACCCAGCCTTTACTGGTGTACTGTACGATCACCCAGCCTTTACTGGTGTACTGTACGATCACCCAGCCTTTACTGGTGTACTGTACGATCACCCAGCCTGCCTTTACTGGTGTACTGTACGATCACCCGGCCTTTACTGGTGTACTGTACGATCACCCAGCCTTTACTGGTGTACTGTACGATCACCCAGCCTTTACTGGTGTACTGTACAATCACCCAGCCTTTACTGGTGTACTGTACGATCACCCAGCCTTTACTGGTGTACTGTACGATCACCCAGCCTTTACTGGTGTACTGTACGATCACCCAGCCTTTACTGGTGTACTGTACGATCACCCAGCCTTTACTGGTGTACTGTACGATCACCCAGCCTTTACTGGTGTACTGTACGATCACCCAGCCTTTACTGGTGTACTGTACGATCACCCAGCCTTTACTGGTGTACTGTACGATCACCTAGCCTTTACTGGTGTACTGTACGATCACCCTGCCTGCCTTTACTGGTGTACTGTACGATCACCTCGCCTTTACTGGTGTACTGTACAATCACCCAGCCTTTACTGGTGTACTGTATGATCACCCAGCCTTTACTGGTGTACTGTACGATAACCCAGCCTTTACTGGTGTACTGTACGATCACCTAGCCTTTACTGGTGTACTGTACGATCACCCTGCCTGCCTTTACTGGTGTACTGTACGATCACCTCGCCTTTACTGGTGTACTGTACGATCACCCAGCCTTTACTGGTGTACTGTACAATCACCCAGCCTGCCTTTACTGGTGTACTGTACGATCACCCAGCCTTTACTGGTGTACTGTACGATCACCCTGCCTTTACTGGTGTACTGTACGATCACCCAGCCTTTACTGGTGTACTGTACGATCACCCAGCCTGCCTTTACTGGTGTACTGTACGATCACCTCGCCTTTACTGGTGTACTGTACGATCACCCAGCCTTTACTGGTGTACTGTACAATCACCCAGCCTGCCTTTACTGGTGTACTGTACGATCACCCAGCCTTTACTGGTGTACTGTACGATAACCCAGCCTTTACTGCTGTACTGTACGATTTAAAGGATCCATTGACAGTTTGACATTTTCAAGCCGTTTTGACAACGACACAATCCACTACCTTGACCTTTTATAAATTGGACCGTAAAGTGTTTACAGCTCCACAAACCACAACGCGCCGAGTTGACTTTGTTCGTCGGAGAGGCAATCTAATTAAAAGGTAGCTAATAAAAATGAGCCCAAATCCTATAAAGCAAAGCCTTCGGCCTCATAATATTTAGCTTAGTTGGCAAATTGGGCAGGAGGTACGGGAGACCCTTCTGCGGGACATATCAGCAGTGACAGGACTCTGGTTTTATAAAGAGCAGGAGGAAAGTTGGCTGTTTGGCAGGACAGCTTTTTTTTTGTTGGCCTGTAATCAGCGTGGACCAATGAGGATCTGCTGTTTCCTGCCGGATGGAGGCTGGCGGTGTGTTATTAGCTTTGTTAGCGATTGGGCGGCTATCTCTTGTCTGCAGCTCTGGGTTCCCCCAAGAGCAGGAATTGGAGGAATCCTTCCAGGACCCCACGGGACTTTAGCCAATTTCCGACTTTTAAAAACATCCCTTTTTTAAAATTAAAATACAGCCAAGAGATTCCTGAGGAACACTAAATTCGAACTTTTTTCCTTTTTATCAATAAAGACAGGGAACATATATTTGCAAATTAAGTACATTATGTATTTAAAAACATTCTGATGTGCTTTAACAACCAAGTCTGATTTAATAAATGTGTCATTCTCTCCTGGTGATCTTAAAGATAAATATTGTAAGCATCATCATCAAATTTCAGTTAATTTTAAGTGATGAAGGAAATCACAAGTGAAATTGGCAATCTGAGTAAATGTGATTTTGGCATAAACATTTTTAGCGTGACTGGTAATATGTTTAAAGCAAGAACGGTTCATCTTTAAAAGCCCTTCCACCATTCATGACAGCACTATCCTGAGATTAACTCATATTTCTTCTTTTAGTGGCCATTATGTGACAAGATGAACCCGTAACTTAGATGTATACTTCCCAAACTACCACCATAACCCTTTCCTGGGCTGTCTCCATTGCATTTCCAGCAGCATGTTTAGAATGTCTTACTGTAGCACCACATCTCTCTTGGGGGGACACAAAACAACTCAATTTCTGTTTTTTAACCCCCCCCCTGCCATATTCCCTCTCTTGTCTTTCCTCCAGTTAAGAGCGTGGATTGCACTGTGGAGTTGGAGGAGTTCTTCTCCGGGCGGAAGCTGGGAGGTCCGGAGAGCCACGTGGTCAGCATCGCCGAATACCTGCAGCGAGGGGACACCGCCATCATCTACCCAGAAGCCCCGGAGGAGCTGTCGCGCCTGGGGACGCCCGAGGCCAACGGCCCGGAGGAGAACGGTGAGGACAGGGGCGATGGGGGAGGGCAGCCGTCCTGCTTACCTTAGTACTCAGGCACCAGCGCCATCCCACTGGATTTCACATACATGCTTCTAAAATAGACAATCTGGGGCTTTGGTTGTAAGAAATATTTTGTATATCATAAATTATATTCAACTTTAATTTTGGTATTACTAAAAATAGGAATAGTCATGTCATTACATGACTTAAATGGCAGTTAAAATGCAAAGTGACCTGTATGGAAATGTTTTTATTACAACAATTTGATTACACCACATAGAATTGTGAATGACATTGTGTATGATTATGAGTTATGATATATGTACACAGTGAAAATCCCACAGTGATCCCACAGTCCTCCTGATGGCCTCACTTATGACTGCTTACACAGATCTGGCCAGTTTTTACTGACTTGTCCAGGGTGTACAGTACATATGTATGTGTGTGTGTTTCTGTCCATGTGTGTGAGTGTGCATGTGTCAGTGAGTGTGAGTGTGTGTTAGTGTGAGTGTGTGTGTGTGTGGGGGCACGTGTGTGTGTGTGTGTGTGTGTGTGTGTGTGTGGGGGGGCAGTGTGTGTGTATGTGTGTGTGTGTGTGGGGGCACGGGTGCGTGTGTGTGTGTGTGTGTGGGTGTGTGCGTGTGTGTGCGTGTGGGGGCACGGGTGTGTGTGTGGGGGGGGGGGGCAGTGTGTGTGTGTGTGTGTGTGTGCGTGTGGGGGCACGGGTGTGTGTGTGGGGGGGGGGGGGGGCAGTGTGCGTGTGTGTGTGTGCGTGTGTGTGTGTGTGTGGGGGGGGGCAGTGTGTGTGTGTGTGTGTGTGTGTGTGTGTGGGGGGGGGCAGTGTGTGTGTGTGTGTGTGTGTGCGTGTGGGGGGGGGGGCACGGGCAGCTCGAGACGCTGGCACTCGGTGCAGCAGATTGCAGAGATGCCTCCTGTCCCAGTCTGGGCAGCAGGCCCATTAGCTGCCATTGATTTGCTGACCTTTTGGCCCACTTCCCCCTCTCCCCGCCCCCTCCCCCCCGCCCCTCCCCCGTCCCCCCGCACAGACGTACCACCTGGAACTCCAGATGCTTTCGCCCAACTGTTGACCTGCCCCTACTGCGACCGGGGCTACAAGCGCCTGACATCACTCAAGGAGCACATCAAATACCGGCACGAGAAGAACGAGGAGAACTTCTCCTGCCCTCTGTGCAGCTACACGTTCGCTTACCGCACTCAGCTGGAGCGACATATGGCCACACACAAGCCAGGAAGAGATCAGGTGAGGCTCATATGCCTATCCCCGCCCCCCCCCCCCCTCTTCCTCCTCCTTTTCTTTCTCTTCCTCGCTCTTTATTTCTGCTGTGCAATAAGCCCTCTGAGAAAAGATATCATTTTGATTGGCAATCATTATTAATTTTTCATGGCATTTTGAAGATGCGGATCTTTTAATGGTAATAGCTTTAATTGGGACCTAAATGGATTTTTGATGGCCTCCTCTGATATGGTTTAGCAGTCTTATGTTCACGATCGAATGATTGTGTTAATTTCCAATTTAGAAATTTTATCTGCTCTTTAACTTCACTTTACTCTTAAGCTTTTATGTTCCTTAAACTCAGTCTAAACATATTCCATTTCACTATTTTCATCTGGCTCTCATCTCGTCGGGCCATCATCACTCTTAAAGGTGCTCCTGGATGCGTCAGCTTCTTACAGCACTTCTTCTGAAGTTTCTTTATCTCTGTCAAATTGCCTCAAATTTGTGTTTCGCAATATACTACGAACTACTGTACGGCATTTTTATTTTTGAAGAATCCTGGTAAAACTGGTAATATCTGCCTAATTACAAATAAATAATACCTAGTTTGATTAATGTGTGTAAAGTGAAAGACAACTTTGGAAGATTCTTATTTTTCTCTGAAGTGCACTGTACCCTAAATACAATTTAAAAAGTTTTAAGTCAACCTTATCCTATTCCCGGACTCTTAATGCAGTCACATTAACTCCTTTAAATATTTGTGAATTATCTTAAATCACACTCAGCAGGATTCATGCGATCTGACACACACCTGACTCCCCAGCTAGAACGAGCAGCTGGGATTTGGAGCAATCCAGTGTCCTAATCCTCGGATTGCTTCAGTATTTGCTTATTTGTTTGCATCCTCTATTTGGAAAGGCCTTCCTCTGCAGTCACATGACTGCGCAGTGTTGGAGGAATAGTCACATGACTGGACAGTGTTGGAATGATAGTCGCATGACTGCACGGTGTTGGAATGATAGTCACATGACTGCGCGGTGTTGGAATGATAGTCACATGACTGCGCGGTGTTGGAATGATAGTCACATGACTGCGCGGTGTTGGAATGATAGTCACATGACTGTGCAGTGTTGGAATGATAGTCACATGACTGCGCGGTGTTGGAATGATAGTCACATGACTGTGCAGTGTTGGAATGATAGTCACATGACTGTGCAGTGTTGGAATGATAGTCACATGACTGTGCGGTGTTGGAGCAGTAGTCACATGACTCTGCGGTGTTGGAATGATAGTCACATGACTGTGCGGTGTTGGAGCAGTAGTCACATGACTCTGCGGTGTTGGAGCGATAGTCACATGACTCCGTGGTGTTGAGCAGTAGTCACATGACTGCATGGTGTTGGAGCGATAGTCACATGACTGCGGGCATAGAGGCCGGGGGACAGCTGATTGGGCGAGTGGACGCCGTGTGGGAGAGTCTCACAGTGTTTCCTCAGAGGATATCTCCCTGTGACTGTTATTTCCTCTCCTGTGCACATCTCAATGTTCACACGCCCCGTTCATTTATTTTAAAATCCAGAAACTGTATTTAAAAATTAAAGTTCAGATCAGTTCCAAGTATAAATAAGGCTTGATTAGTTTTGCTTAATCTCTGTTTATATGTAAACGCATACATAATTATGACAGAACCTCAGAGGTATTTGGCCAATCAGAAGCAAATACGCAGCAGCCAGCGGTGATGGCCTGCCCCTTTCCGGAACCCAGCACGGCGCAGTGTGTTTGGCGTCAGAATAAATCCCTCTCATTTGCGAGTGGCAATCGCAATTAGTAAAGGCAAATGATTGTATCATATTAACAGTGGCACAACTAAACTTTCCAGCGGCCCTCTGAGGGAATGGCAGGGGTGTGTGGGGACGGGGGGGGTGAAACAGCTGTTGCTGTTTGTTTATGCGACTCAGCAACATGCGAGCGTGGGCCCCTCCCCTCCGGAGCCTGGTGGACCGAGTCGCGCTTGATCTTTGAAGGATGCTGCTGTTTGAACAAACCTCCGTGTCCCGCGCCACGCCATCTGTCTCCACGGCGAGGTGGGCAGGGACTGCACACCCCGGCGCTTGTCAGCATGGATCAGGGGGCTGGTCTCTGCGCACAGCACAGATCTTTTGTATTTCCTAACCATTTAACACGCTCACCTCCCACTCGGAATTAATTGCGCACGCCTGGTGAGTCGAGGGGCTTGGCTTCGCGTGCGCACGTTGTTATTGTTGTTATTGCTATTATATTTCCATTTCAGGGGCGCCTTTTTTAAATTGCAAATACGGGGGGCGGGGGGCGGGGGGGTGAGGACGAATTCACCAACGTTCTACCTTTGAACGGTAATTTGACTCGCGCTTTGCACTGGGTGTTCTACATTTATTAAAGAACCTTCTGATGATTAACTTTAAGTTAATTTGCAACCTATTAGAAAAATTGAGGTGCATACAGGGAAATTTGCGTAAGCATTTGTTTTGCATATAATTAGGTTAATGTATGAAGGTTGGTATTTTACTGGAGAGGCCTATCGCATAATCAGAGATTATCACAAATGAATAAAAGTCGATCAGATTGCTGTTTCTAATGAGGGGAAACTCTCTGGGAGCTGTTATTTATGATATTTCCGCTTGCCAAACTCTAAAGGCTTGCAAGCCAGGAAATTAAAAGGTATGTGATTGACTCTGTTATCATTGCCACACTTGTACTCTCTCAGTGGTGTTGGAGGAAGAAAGGCAAGATGGTGTGCAAGGAACGGCAGCCATTTGGCTTCGCCCGCAACGCGCCGATTGTGATTATTTACTGAAGTCTTCTTCTGAAAGGTTTGTGAAGAGCTCATGTAAATACCTTCTCTTCTGCAGCACCAACTGCTGAACCAGGGAGCTGGCAACCGCAAGTTCAAATGCACAGAATGCGGCAAGGCCTTCAAATACAAACACCATCTGAAGGAGCACCTGCGGATCCACAGCGGTGGGTGTCGAGGGGCTTGTTCTCTCCCTTTGAATATTCATTACCTTGATTTAAGATTGTTGTGAACTTCAGAGGACTTTCAAAATTGATTGGCATTTTTTTTTTTTCTTCCTCCCACTGTCAATGAATGACTCATTCTCCTCCGCAGCACTCCAAGAGCCTGTCGTAGTCCAGCAGTAAATAGATCAGTGTGGCTCAGGAATTGGAGCATTCAGGAATGTGATTTTCCAGTCAGTTTTTTGTTATTATTAGTATTATTATTTATTGCGGTGTTTGACGGTACGCTGTGCTGGTTTCCTCCGCAGGTGAGAAGCCGTACGAATGCCCAAACTGCAAGAAGCGCTTCTCCCACTCGGGCTCTTACAGCTCCCACATCAGCAGTAAGAAGTGCATCGGGCTGATCGCGGTGAACGGGCGGATGCGCGGCAGCATGAAGGCAGGGTCCTCGCCCACGTCAGCGTCCTCCTCCCCCACCAACTCCGCCATCAGCCAGCTGCGGCACAAGCTGGAGAACGGGAGGCCTCCGGGGCTTCCAGACCCTTCCGGCCACCTCGACATCAAGACCGAGCCGCTGGACTTCAACGACTACAAGCTCCTGATGGCCTCCCACGGCTTCGGCGCGCCCGCGCCCTTCATGAACGGAGGGATGGGGGGCGGGAGCCCGCTGGGGGTGCACAATTCGGCCCAGAGTCCCTTGCAGCATTTGGGGATGGGGATAGACGCTCAGCTCCTCGGGTACCCCGGTCTGGGAAACAACCTGAGCGAGGTGCAGAAGGTCCTCCAGATCGTCGACAACACCGTGTGCCGGCAGAAAATGGACTGCAAGCCCGAGGAGATCTCCAAGCTCAAGGCCTACATGAAGGAGCTGGGGTCTCCAATGGAGGAGTCCAGGCAGGGCCTGACCTCTCCCGGGGCTCCCCCGGCCAGTCTTCCCGTCGTCAGCCACAACGGCGCCACCAAAAGCATCATCGACTACACGCTAGAGAAGGTGAACGAAGCCAAAGCCTGCCTCCAGAGCTTGACCACGGACTCAAAGAGACAAATTAGCAATATCAAAAAGGAGAGATCGAATCACGTGCTGGATCTCGGCCTCGAAGACAAGATGCACAACAACAACATGCTGTTTACACCCTTTTCCTGCCAGTACTGCAAAGAAACGTTTCCAGGTCCGATTCCCCTGCATCAACATGAACGCTACCTGTGCAAAATGAACGAGGAGATCAAGGCGGTCCTCCAGCCCAGTGAAAACCTGGTGTCCAACAAGCCTGGGATGTTCACAGAGAAGCACGCCCTCCTCCTATCTTCCATGCTATCTGAAAAAGGGGTACCAAGCTCCTTTAACCCCTACAAGGACCACATGTCTGTACTGAAAGCTTACTTCGCTATGAACATGGAGCCCAATTCGGAGGAACTACTAAAGATTTCCATAGCGGTCGGCCTCCCTCAAGACTTTGTGAAAGAGTGGTTTGAGCAGAGGAAAGTCTACCAGTACAGCAATTCCAGGACCTCACCTCTAGAACGGAACAGTTTGGACATGTCGCTGGCTGCCGCCAATCACACCCCCTCGAAAGATTCCATGGCAGCCAGGTCCCCGGTGTCTCTGATCAAGGCCAGCGACCGCATCATGTCCCCCTCCATCGCAGAGCTCCACAACAACCTCAGCAGCTGCGACACGCCTCTCCAGCACTCCAAAACCGCCCAGTTCGGCAGCGGGAAGCAGATGGGCGACAAGTTGGACCACTCGAGGAGCAACACTCCTTCCCCTTTGAACCTTTCTTCCACGTCTTCGAAAAACTCCCACAGCAGCTCATACACTCCAAACAGCTTCACCTCGGAGGACCTTCAGGCCGAGCCTCTGGACCTCTCCCTGCCAAAGTTCATGAGGGAGCCCAAGGGGGTTCTGAGTGTGAAAAGCAGGCCCAAACCCAACAGCATACCGACAGACCACCACAGCGCTCCATCACCACGGGAGCTGCTGGAGGAGCCGCTCAACCTGGCCTATCTCAAGAAGGAGTTTGCCGGCTCCAACAACATCAACAACCTGGACAAAAGCACTAGCCCCATGTTCGGCATTAACCCCTTCGGCGGCAAACCTTTGTACACCTCGCTCCCTCCGCAGAGTGCTTTTCCTCCGGCCTCGTTCATGCCCCCGGTTCAGGCCAGCATCCCGGGCCTGAGGCCGTACCCAGGGCTGGATCAAATGAGCTTCCTGCCGCACATGGCCTACACTTATGCAACCGGAGCAGCTACTTTTGCTGAGCTGCAGCAGAGAAGGAAGTACCAGCGGAAACCAGGTTTCCAGGTAAATAAGCACTTGTAGTTTCAAGCCTCAGTGGGGTTTTCTCTCCTTTTTTTTAATGGGATCTCTCAGATGATTTGCTCATTCTGCTGCTAATTAAAAGGTACTCCGATTCTGAAATCCACACTTACCTGCAGCACAGTGCACTGGTGGTGCCGTGGGGGTAAACAGATGTCGAGCGTGCTCAGATGGCCTGGGCTCCCCACGCATGCTTCATTAGTGGTATCACCGTATAATGGATGTTTTAGAGGTTATGATGTGAGATTCAGGTGTTGCCAGACTTGGCGTTGGAATTGTCTGTGTGGTCGAGTGCAAACAGCATCCCGTCGCCAGCTGTTCTAATCTTCCTCCAGTTTAACTGCACATCTGCCCCCCTTTCCCCTCCGCTGTGCGAGCTCGGCCCACTTCGGGTTTTCTCAGGTACTAATTAGTGAAAACTCTGTGACTGAAACGCGACATCTGTGTGCCAGGAGAAGGTGCTGGGCAGGCAATGTGACAGACTCCACGTCTCTACCAAATCACTTTTTCCTTTTTTTATGGGAGAGAATCCAAAATGAGGTTCAACATGTGGATTAATAATGCACAGGCTTCATGTTCATTATCGCTGAATGCTGAAGGCTGTTTAACATAGAGGGAACCATTTTGATAAAAAGTATTAATAATGTTTCCTATTCTAAGTTATTAAATTAGATTTTAAAAATACAGCTACGGGCATTTAGCTGAAATTGATTGCAGAATGATAGTGCTCTGTTTTTAAAACCAGTGTAGCAATGTCTCTGAAATCATTGTCAGGCCATAGTAGGAACTTCTAATGAGGGCATTGGTGCTGCTCAATTTTGGTCATTTAGTGCACCTCTTGATTTAATCATTATGAGTTGAAAATTAGAAGACGGCCAATATGCCCTGCAAAGGGCTTCCTCTTATTATTAAGACCTTCTAATGTAATAATATTTTCCCCATTAATTTAAGTTAGCCTATCAGGTTAATCTTCCCTATGAAAGAAGAACAGATAAATATAGAATTAACACTCTTTCATGTATAAAATTAAAATAAATTAGAATGCAAATATATGGAATATGGAAATATTAATGATATTCAGCAGAGTCAAGGAGTCAGCCTCATTGGTAATACCATGCCTTAACACAGACACACACACACGTACACGCACGCGCACACACACACACACACACGTACACGCACGCGCACACTTGCACATGCATACTGTCCACACATACACGCGCACATCTGCTGTATATGCAGTCCTGTTTGTAAGTATTTGGACACTAGAGCCAAAACACAATTTTTGTTGTTTTGGCTCTAGCACATTGGAAGTGAAAATGTGGTGAAAGTGCTGACTGTCAGCTTTAATTTGAGGGTATTTACATCAATAGCAGGTAATCTGTGTAAGAATTACCTGCTATTTTAGGAGCACATAAATAATTGGACAAATGTACATTCTAATTAAAGTTGTCATATTTAGTATGACAACTTTAGCTCCTGTTTCTTTCAGGGACCTTTTGCCTACAGCTTTGTCATCAGCGAGTGAAATGCATGTTCAATTGGATTCTAGCCAGGTGATTGACTTGGTCAGTCAAGAACATTCCCCTTTTTGGCCCTGAAAATCTCCGTGGTTACTTTAGCAGCATGTTTGGACAACATCCAATGACCTTTGAGGCACTTGGTTGGATCTGAGATGTTCACCCTGATGCTGCTGTCTGTATCTTTCCTTCACTTTGGAACAGGTTCATCTTCATCTCCTCTGTCCACAAGACTTTGTAACAGAACTCTACAGTTCTTTCAAAAATTGAAAGTATTATTCAGCCATCCACTACAGTGGTTTTCTGCAGGCTATCAAGTCATTGGCTTTTACTGAGCACTTCTACACTCCTGCTTCTTAACAATGTACCTAGCAGCTGATTCTGACTCACCCAGTGTTGGGTATGGCATTTGTACGTATTGGTGCATGTTAAGAGATAATAGCAACAGACTCCAAATACAAATGCCACACCTAGAATCAACTGTAGACCTATTGTTATCTATCCAATTACTTTTGGTCCCCTGAAAGTATTGAAAGGGCTGTAATTCCTACACAAATCAACACAGGATATGTATACCCTCAAATTAAAGCTGACACACTCCACTTTAATGTCATAGTCATTCTTTCAATTCAAATTCAATGTGCTGGAGCGTGAGCCAAAACAACAAAAATTGTGTCACTGTCCAAATACTTATATACTACATAAGTACGTATAAGAATTGTTATGGGCAAACGTGTTTGAAAAGTGTTTTGGTCCTGGTCTTCCTGTGTGTAGATTTCTTGCGCTCCCAGTCTATTTTTAAACCTCACACCCAGACAAATCCACAGTTTAAGTGAAAAGCGCATATGCAGCACTGCAAACGCCCCCAGACGAAAACGTTTGTTAGCGGGTTACAATGAGCTCCATTCAGCTTTCAGCTCAAACGGCAGAAGGCGCCTGTATTTAGGTGGCAGGTGTGGACTGTAAAAATGTGATTATCTTGTAGGGGGAGCTGATTGACGGAACGGCAGATTATATGTCAGGCCTGGATGACCTGACGGACTCTGAGTCCTGTCTGTCCCGGAAGAAGATTAAGAAGACAGAAAGTGGTATGTACGCGTGTGACTTGTGCGACAAAACATTCCAGAAGAGCAGTTCCCTCCTAAGACACAAATATGAGCACACAGGTATATACTGTTCCAGACACTTATTTTACCCCATGCCTTTTTCATGTTTTGTGTTTACTAAACCCCTTTCTTTCCTGCCCTTCTTTGTTCATGTTTTCTTCTGTTCTTTTTGGTTTGTATGTGCTAGATAATTGATCCAGAACTCTAACATGCCTGTTCTTTCCTCTATTGACAGGGCCAAGCTGACCTGTTTTTTTTTTCTTTGTTTTTCTTTTTGAATGTAACAGAGATAAACGTAAAGTTGTGTGTGGTGGAGTTGGATATGTTATGAATCTGGCATCTTTCTGATAAGATTCTGCGGTAGTGACTAATGTAGTCGACTTTCAGTGATTTCTCGGTTTGTCAGAGAGCCATTTTGGACTTGCCTGTGATGGAGGGTATATTTAAAGAATTGTGAATTTGTAAATATTTATTAGAAAAAAAATGCATGGCTGTGTTTCCTTACCTCGTTTATACAGAATGGTCTTTTCAAAGGACGGCATTTTTTATTCCCTTTAAAGCCATAATAATTTTGATCAGTCAGTAAGTTCCTGTTTTACAGGATACAGTAATAATGTTCTCCCTGATGGCGGCACTAAATTAGCCACAGCAGCTCATCCAGCCGTCGCCTTTTGACCCCTTTCATGTTAAGTGAAAGTTTTACCTGTTATTTTATCCGAAAAGTGAAATGTGCTTTTATCATCGCTCCGAGTTTAAATATCTATAATTGAAGACCGTGCCCACAGGTTATATTTTTTGTGCTTTTGTGAAATTTGGCGACAATATGAAAATCTTGCGGCCTCTTTTTTTCCTTCTTGGGGACTCTTTCCGAGCCTTGCATCATCCCAGGCCTGCAGTTTGCATTATTGAGCCCAGCAAGCACAGGCAGAAATGTGTTGTCTATTTCTGAACTGGTGGAGGGTTAAGCATGGCAGCTATGGGAGCTGTAGAAGGCATACCAGAACTATTTGTGGTCAGGAATTGGGCAGATGTGTGTGTGTGTGTGTGTTTGTTGTGTATGTGTGCGTGCATGCAGGTGGACATGTGTGCATGCATTTTTGAGCAGGTGTGTGTATGTATGTGTGCGTCTGTTTGTGTGCGAGTGTGTTTGTGTGGGTCTGAATGTGTGTGTCTGTGTATGGGTGTGCACGTGTGTGTGAGTGTGACTGTGTACTGTAAGTGTGTGTGAGTGAGTCTGTCTGAGTGAGTTTGTGTGTGTTCATGCGTGTGCATATGAGTGTGTCATTCGGTGTGTGTGTGTGTATGCGTGGTTGTGTGTTTTGTGCGTTTCTGGATGTATGTATGTCTGTGTACGTGTGTGTGTGTCTGTGTAGATGTTGGCATGTGTCTGTGTGTGTGTGTGTGTGTGTCTATGTGTGTGTTTCTGCATGCATGTGTGTGTGTATGTGTAGATGTTGGCGTGTGTGTGAGTGTGTGTTTCTGCATGTGTGTGTGTGTGTATGTGTAGATGTTGGCATGTGTCTGTGTGTGTGTTTCTGCGTGTGTGTGTGTGTGTGTCTGTGTGTGTGTGTGTATGTGTAGATGTTGGCATGTGTCTGTGTGTGTTTCTTCATGTGTGTGTGTGTGTGTGTGTGTGTGTATGTGTAGATGTTGGCATGTGTCTGTGTGTGTGTTTCTGCATGTGTGTGTGTGTGTGTGTGTGTATGTGTAGATGTTGGCATGTGTCTGTGTGTGTGTGTGTGTGTGTGTGTGTGTGTGTGTATGTGTAGATGTTGGCATGTGTGTGTGTGTGTGTGTGTGTAGATGTTTGCATGTGTGTGTGTGTGTGTGTGTGTGTGTGTGTGTGTGTGTGTGTGTGTGTGAAGCTACATGCCCTGGTGTGTGTCGGCCTGGCTGTATGCAGATGTGGTGTGTTATAGTAGATCAGTGCCTCACAACATGCCCTGTCACTGGGGGCCTTGTGTTAGCTAGCAGCACTAAAGTACGAAGCCATGAGAGCACACTGTGTTACTGCCAGACAGTGCTTCCAATACGGCGGCCATGACGCTTCGGTGGGAAGACTCTGAATGAAATAAGAATGTGTGCTGACTTTTCCTCCAGTGGTGCCTTATACTGGAGATTATCTTTTGATGAGGGAATCACTGACTTATTTGATTCCATCTTCTATTGGTTTATGTCTGTGCCACAGCTTTTCTGTCCGTTTGTTTGGTTTAAAGCTTTGTTTGTGTTACATGCTTGCAGTGAGGCACTCATGCCTAAAATAAGTGTTTGCGATTCCGTTCCTCCATGTTGTAGGGATAGGAGGGAATTTTAAAGTATAAACAGATGATGCACAGATATCTGCTGTGTTTCATTGCTATTTTGTGTGTAATTATTATTTTAAAAAGTTCAAATTTGAAAAAGTACAGTACATTTTATTGTACTGTAATGATAAATGTGTTCTTTTTAATGTTTAATATCTATGTATGCTTTTTTATTATTATTACTATGATTATGATTTCATTTGCACTTTTGTTTGTTTCTCTGTCTGTTTGTTTGTTTGTTCCGTTTCCTCCTAACATGATGTTGTCATTTTTAAGCGCTAGTCGCGTTAGCAGCAGTCCTAACCTCCTTCCCCCTTGGTCTCCGCAGGGAAGCGACCACACCAGTGTCAGATCTGCAAGAAGGCCTTCAAACACAAGCACCACCTTATCGAGCACTCCAGACTGCACTCCGGGGAGAAGCCCTACCAGTGTGACAAGTGTGGCAAGCGCTTCTCCCACTCCGGCTCCTACTCCCAGCACATGAACCACCGCTACTCCTACTGCAAGAGGGAGGCGGAGGAGCGGGAGGCAGCGGAGAGAGAGGCCCGGGAGAAGGGCCACCTGGAGCCCACAGAGCTGCTCATGAACCGGGCGTACCTCCAGGGCCTGACCCCTCAGGGCTACCCCGACCCGGACGAGAGGGACACCATTTTGCGCGAGGGCGCGGCGGAGGGGCCGATGCGGGAGCGGCAGGGGGAGGTGGAGGGGGCGTACACCGAGCTGGGGGGGCGCCAGGACGAATTCGAGGAGGAGGAGGAGGAGGAGAGCGAGAACAAGAGCGTGGACACGGATCCGGAGAACGGGGAGAGGTCCATGGACGAGAGCTCCGTGGACGGGAAAGCGGAAACCAAATCGGACCACGAGGACGGCGTGTAATCTAGACTACTGCCTTTCCCCTGCTTTTATAAAACATGAGAACTGAATATGATTTGTCCCGGTAGCATTGTTACCTGCTTGATTGGAAACACGCTGCCGTGTGCTCAAGCTGGACGTGCACGTGCCTGAGGCTTCCAGAAGCTCGTCTCGACGGACTCCACAGGGGGAGGGTCGCAATTCTGCTGAAAGAGACCTTTTTAAAACTTTGAGTTTTTGGGGGGGGGGAGGGAGGGGGGTGTGGGGAGTGTTTAAGAAGATGCATTATGCAAAAAAAAGAATAATAATAAGTAAATAAATAAATGAAATACATTTTAAGAATTGTACAGTATTAAGGCCTAAAAAATGTGTGGTGCTAACATCCTAAAACCCTGTGTTTCATAGTATTTATAGCACAAACTAGTAACTTGTACAAATTGCACTCTGCTTCTATAATCACTACAAAAATAGTAAAAAGTATTGCCTATGTATATTTATACAGTGTTTAATAAAAATCAGTAGTGCCAGCACTACAGTTCATCAGTATTATGACTTATCTATCACTTAATGTGTTGTCTACAGTTTGCCCTGTTGTTAGGCCAACTAACCACACAGTTTTAGGCCTCTGATTTTTTTTTTCTCTTTTTGACGTGAAGGAACTTAACTGATACATGCGTGATTATAAGATGTTTAAGTCTTAAAGAGACAGGAAAGTGAAGGAAACAATGGTATGACGGGACGGAAAGTGTGAAGGATGGTGTGTGTTATGAAGGCGAAAGCCTTCGTAAGGTGATTTTTTAACAAGAAAAAAGCCTTATATGCAAACCTTTTAATCTGCGTGTTTCTGCAAGTGCCATCCTTGTATAGTGTTATGGAAGGTGACGTGTCACCTTTACACCAGCTTCAGTATTAAGAAATAGTTCACCTCGTTCTTTGAAACACCCATGTCAGTATTAGAATAGACAACGGTTCCTTAGTTTACATTTGTTTGTGCAATTTTCAGTGTTTTGTATTTTTTTCATTAACTTTTGTCAGTATTACACCAAACTGTTTTTTTTGGTTTTGTTTTGTTGTTTTTTTCATTTGCATTCATTTTATTTTAGGTTAAATAACATTTTATTTATGTGGCTCATTTTATATTTCCTAATTTTATTTATTTCATACTGTAGTGTACAGTATTATAGTTATTCAATATATAGATATATTTTAGTAAAAAGGAACATGGCGTTGATCATTTGGGCAAATTTACGTATAGAGAGCATTTATTGTGTTTTGAAACATTAATTGTGAAATGCAAAATTTCAGTTTTAGTTATTTTAATTGTTTTGTTTATTTTAATTTTCCAGATACTGGAAATTCCAAATTTGGGAACTTTTGATACAATATTGTGAAAACACTGTATTTTCGACAAAAAATTCCACTTTCTTCATCTTTTTTTTCTTTTCTTTATTTTCTTTTTTTAGCTAAAAAATGAAGAGGGACTGTTAAAACACAATGTATGATACCATGACAGAAATCTTTCCTGAAATGTCTTTGTAAAAGTATTATTGAATTTTTAATTTGTAATTTCTCTTGGAGATGACCATGCTCGAATAAAAGTAGCCAAATTAAAAAGAAGAAGAAATAAGAAATTTACCCATTGTGCTATCTTCTTAAGTGCACACTTACTCTCATGCTCATACTTCACTTACTTACACCTTATACACACATACAGTGTGCATACTTACACCTTATACACACATACAGTGTGCATACTTATACCTTATACACACATACAGTGTGCATACTTACACCTTATACACACATACAGTGTGCATACTTACACCTTATACACACATACAGTGTGCATACCTACACCTTATACACACATACAGTGTGCATACTTACACCGTATACACACATACAGTGTGCATACTTACACCGTATACACACATACAGTGTGCATACTTACACCTTATACACACATACAGTGTGCATACTTACACCTTATACACACATACAGTGTGCATACTTACACCGTATACACACATACAGTGTGCATATTTACACCTTATACACACATACAGTGTGCATAATTACACCTTATTCACACATGCAGTGTGCATACTTACACCTTATACACACATACAGTGTGCATACTTACACCGTATACACATGTACAGTGTGCATACTTACACCGTATACACACATACAGTGTGCATACTATTCTACTTTCTGTTCTACTTACATCAATCAGTAATCACATACGCTGAGAAAAATTATACATTAGTAGTAATCTTTCTTTCATATTAAAAGTGTGTTTAATTCAACCCAGCAAAATGTGCTGTCATCAGGCAGGTTTTCTCTTGTTGAGAGACTGTGAATGTGACACGTGAATTACACCATATGAGAAACGCATCATTTTAACATTTAACAAAGTAATAACTTCAATGCAAGATTACATTAAAGAGAGGAGAGGAGACCGTAGTGTAAGTCAATGATACCCAGTGTAATGTTAAGGTTTTCATTTCAGTAAGCATTCCGTTTCCAGGGAATAAATTCAACATCATAATGATATATTGGAAAGTAAATGCTAGTATACTGAAAGAAAAAAGGCAACTTTATATATTAAAATTCTTACAGCTGTTACATAAGAACATTGCACACATGGCTTAAACAACATCAAAGCTTTAGGATAAAAGCCAAAAGGTTGTAATTTGCATATTTCACTTTTCATATTGATCATAAAGCCATAATAATTTGGTACTTTGCAGATAAAAGGCTGGGATCTTAAATGATTATCAGTAAAAATGGAATTACGTTTATAATTACCTTGGCATTGAGGAAAGGAGGGGGAAAAAAACAATTGAATGTGTCAGAGATTTGGCAGTTTTAAAGTCATATATCTTACAGAAGAATTTGGAGACACCAGATGTAAATAATAATAATAATAATAATAATAATAATAATAATAATAATAATAATAATAAAAGTGCAGAAATTATATCGGTTTCCCAAAACAAATGAACGCTATGTACTCACAGAAATTAATGAAAAATGGTTTGATACTGCATAGGCCCTTGGCAGGCCACTCCAATCGGGATGCGATCAGCAGTGCATTATGTTTCAGGACTGCACCTCGAGTTCCACCACATCCACATGTGTGTCTGTAAAGCGGGTTTCATATGAGACCCCTGCGTGAACCAGTGCCAGCCATTTTCTATGGAGCCGACATGGAAATGTGACTCTTCCTAATGTACCTGTAAAACTGATGTAAAATGTTTTTAAAAATTACATGTTAATCTGCTTCTATCTATTCAATCTGCCAGGAAGGGAACACCGCCCCCCCCCCCCCCTCTTTCCCACACCCAGGGCAACAACACATGTCCGCGTTTGGCAAGAGGGTCTCAGGTAAATAACGTTTCCAACACATGAGCCTAAAGAAAGTCTGCATGTAGCTGGAAAAATAAACCTGCGCAAAAGGCTAACATCAGGGTCAGTGCTGCTAATGAGATGTTTGTACTGGTAATTATTGAAATGTCATATTTTTGTAGTGATGCAGAAAATAAAAAAAAGCAATAACCACGAACAGATGGAGCTTTGTATATCTTGGCCCTACTAATTGATAGGAAAATTACTGCTGTCCCTATCATACATACACATTTATATCATATCCACAAAATACAGTAACCTAACCCTGATTACGTAGGTAATTTCAGTCTGTTTCATCTGCTCAACCAAAGCAAAGTGAAATAACAGTTTTCAACCTCGTCTGATACAATCATTCTGGCAGTTTATAGGCTAAAGTATATTTAATCTCTGATGTTGGATAACAGTTTGAGAGTCTTTGGAATATGTTCACATGTATTTGAAAATTAAACTTTGCGGAAATAAAGTGGTTAAATTAATGAGAGGTCACAAGCAGCTGGGTCTAAAGAAGGACTTAAGAAGGTTAATTGAAAAATGTTTGGTAGCTCGAATGAATGTTACATTGAAGACATTGAAGTGATAGCATGTGTTTCTGATTTACCTGGTGACTTAATTTTATTTATTTTGAGATAGATTTTGAAATATTTGCAGAAGGCACAAAAAAGAATAATGGTGGTAAACAACACTGATGTATTCCTGTCGTGTATCTTGAGTGGTTCAGTTCTGTGTGGCTTTAGGTCTCATAAAGGATCTATGCATTTGCTCTCCTGGCAAGAACTGCCGAGATGAACATCTCCAAATTTAACATTTGACTATGACTTAATGCTATTCTTGGCACTCCTCAAGTTTTTTTAAATAAACGATGGAAACTTCTCTACTGCTGCAACACATATTCCTATGAAAAGAAAACAAGAGAATTACAAAGTTCATGCTGATCTTCACCAAAGTTAAGAGCTTGGATGCTGGGAGAATTATCATGTATACAGTATAGATATGTGTGTCAGAGATGACCAGGACATTCCTTTTATATAATACCATTCTTTACCTGCAATTTCAAAACAGATGTGTCAAAAATGTCTTTTTTTTAACACATCTCCATTTCTGGTTATGGACAACACATTTTGTGTTGCTCTCAACACAGTCAGTATTAAGAGGTCTTCCTTGGTAACACATAAATTGTATATTTGCTCCATAAAGGTAGTAACTTGTGTGTTGAAAGTAGTAACAAGAAAGAAAAGTGTGTTGGATAACATATCTTTCTTTCCAGGGTAAAGGCACTTAAACCCAAAATAACACAAGAGAAGAGAGAATCATTGTTATTAACTCGCCAAGAGCAAGTATTCTGAAAAGACTTTCAAATCACTAGATTGATTTTTAACACTTTTACACTAGATTGATATGCAGCAAAATGGAACATTTTGTTATAATTCAAACATGAAGGTGTTTTTTTTTTTCAGTTGTATTTCATGTAATGTCAGTGTAAATTCACCTACTATAACTCCTGTTAATATTGGTACATTGATTGTACTTTTCTTCTTCTTATTTTTTTTCATTTAAGTGAAGGTCTGGATGCGGTGGCGTACAGTATGTGTACATGGGAGAGCAGAGTATTGACCTCAGAAATGATTTGCGTATGCCCATATGCTTGGCAGATTATTCCCGGTGCAGATGAAGGACGGCTCTAGCGAAGAGACCCTAGACCTGGCATTAAACAGACAGAAAGTTCAATGACAGGAGTGGGGGTGGGGGGAACACAAGTGACCAGCGGGGACCAGCCAATCACAGTTTCAGAAGAGCAGCCAGCTGTTCCGTCTGGCCACGGCAGAAAGAGATGTGGAGCAGGTGGTGCACTTGTGTGCCAATGGCGTGATAAAAAAACACCGCCTGACCTCAACACATGAGTGTTCGTCTGTCTCGTTCCCACTGCCACGCAAAGGTGCTCTAGAAACGCAACGTTAACTTTCTGGAACTAAGTGAATTGAAGGCAAACCCTTTCTTACCTTACGGTGAATTGTAGCCTTTTTTTTATTATTATTTTGTAAATAGCCTGATGTTGCAAGTTGCACAATTCATTTTATCAGCCAAATCATACAAATGGGTATGTGGTGCACTTGACTTCAAAATAAAACTAAATAAAAATAAAATAGAAATGTAAACTTTTAGTTCCCAAAATGTATTATGTATCCATATATAACTTTGGACTATTTCCTTTCCGTGTCAGGATTGTATTTATAAATTCCAGATTTCTCCTCTTTTTTTTTGTTATTATTTATTTCTAAAGCTTTTAATTGCAATCCTCTCTTTGAACTCTGCAGTTAGTTGGCGTCATCTAATCTGTTATTAGACAGCCAATTGGCCAGAGAAAGTGTGATCCTGCTTTGCTCAAGAGAATCCCATTGTCTCAAGGATTTTTTTTTTGTTTTCTTTGTACAATGGACAGTTGTAAACTCTTGGGTGATTCAGGTTGAATGTTTGCATAATAAAAGAGCGCAACGAAGCAATGGGATTCAAAAAAATAATATATGCAGAGCACTTTTATGTCAGATTTTTAGCGAAAAAAATACAATTAAAAGTACAAAATCCTACAATAATCCGACTGAACACTATTTCGTTTGAAACTCATATCTGCTTGTGCACATGCATAGGTTTATTTTCGAATAGGAAAACATGAAGATAACTGTCTCTAAAAGATAGAAGGCGCTTGCTCGCAGGCAGACAGCAGTCAAATGCCACCACTTGCAGGGCAGCTCCGTCGGCTGACCGAGATGCACGTCGGCCCGCACGTCGGCCTGTGCTGATGAATTCAGCAGGTGCAAGGCGGCGGCCAGGCGAGCAGGAGCAGGCACAAAGACAACAATGCTCCCTAAATCTGAGGGGGCTCGGGGTTGTGTGGGAAGGTCCTGCTAAGCTCCCCCTCACACCCCCCTTCCCCTCTCCTTTATTATTTTATTTTAATTTCATGCATTCGCGATGCTTATGGAAGGTGCGTGACAAAGAATGGGGTGTTTAGTGTTAGGTCTAACGTTGTAAAAAAAAAACACCACAGGAGTTCTGGGCACTAACAAAGCCTCGACATATCCCTGCCTCTCTTCGCAGAAGCCTCCTCCCCCCACGCTACATTTCATATTGATGTTTCACCAGGTTCACCAAAACAGAAGACCACAAAGATAATATTAAAAATGAAATAAATAAATAAATAATCAAATGACAACAGTTAAAGGGAAGAAAATCTAAACGCAATGATTTCCAGAAGCAAAAATGCTAAATTGAATATAAGCTAAATAAAATAACAAATAGGCAGACTTCAGCTGAAATAGCGATGGCATACGTTTTGTAGATAATGTATTGCAACAAAAAAATGAGAACATAAACACTTGTATTAAAAAAAACAATATCTTTTAAATGCTTATGTTATATTGTCAGGTAATATTGTCAATGTTGCGGCTGCACTTTCACTCGGGAAAGAACTGAAAAGTCGCTCCCAGCTTTCTCCAGCCTGCGAGGGGAACAAGCAGAGCAGCCCCTCGCAAAGAGAAGATGTCATCACGCACTGACGCGCTGGGGCATCCGCCCTGGTGACGAACTGCTCCGCGAGGAGGCGAGTCTCCAAAGACGCGGCCATGTCAGCGGCGGAGTGAATGCATCGTTAGCTAGCCTGCTAACTGCCTAGCCTAGTTATTTTGTTGTAAAGAGTCGTTTAAAGATATCTAAGTACAAATAGCACGAGTGCTGTATTAGCAACTATTAGAATTAACTGTCTGAATAGCCAACGATATGTTCTAAAATTATTTCGCCTCCGCTATTTGTTGGTAGCAAACTACCTAGCAACTTTGCTAAGTAGGAAAACTTCCGTCTCTTTCACGAGTAACGTTGTGGCAATTGCTTGATTTCAGGCATGCAGCTAGCTCTGGATGGTACCAGCTAACGTTAACGAGTTAAGAAGTTAACCCAAAACCAGTTGCTACTCAACTTTAGCAACTGTTTCTGTATTCAGTAGTTAGCTAGTTAGCTAGTTTTAGCCTGTTTATCAATGTGATGTAAGCTAATTCAGTTGATAGCGGCCATTTAAATTGCTTGACACCGTGACTGATGGAAGAAGAGCACTGTGCGTATGAATTCAGGCCCCTGTAATTAAATCAGAATCTATTTGGCCCAGCGCCGGGTTTTACGAGTCCTTACGCGGTGGTATGGGATTTCATTTGGCTCCATCACAGATAAAAATAATTTTAGTCTGTGTTTTTAATAATGCAGGATGACGACGGTGAATATGGTTTTGCATTAGATGAAGAGCTTCTGTCTTCCTCAATGTTTAGAAATTCATAAAACTCCTTGTGCTATCGCAAGTGAAAGTCGACACTGCTGCATTTGATTATTACTTGTTTGACAACTGAACTGATATTTGCAGAGACTCGCAGAACAAGACTTAAAGCTAATATTACAATATTTTATTTCCTTATCTGTAAAAGTGTCACTCCAGAATCGTATAAAAGCATACACTTAAGTAAAAATGTCTGATACTAAAGATCAAATGTGTTGTTTTGCAGTGATGACAGATAAGAATAAAAGTTCTCGTTCTGGGTGCTTTTATAAATTGGCTACATAATTTGATCATTTTGACTACTCCCACCCATCCGCGCAAGCTCTTATGCGTCTGTGGTAGCTTTGATATGCGCGTGCAACGATATTAATGCACCGCAACAGCGGCTTTTCCTTGACGAATGATGAGAATGCCAGCTCATGGATGTGTCTGCTGGGTACAGGAACATCACTCATTACGCTGTTCTGGGAGAGTGCGGCGCGCTGATAATCTCAGCATGCCGGTGGAGGTGCAGTCATATCTGCTTAATTTAGTGGTCAGTTATCATAAAGGAGATCGTCTGTGCTGGAGGGCGAGTTGAACACGCGGTTAATATATTGCCGAAGAAAAATGCTCGTTCAGCCTCATCAAGTGTAAAGTTAACGGCACAACTCGCTATAAAGCATCGGCAATTATGATGTTCTGAGATTATCCAGCGCGATATAAAATTATAGCGTGGATTCTGACAATGTACATTACCTTCAAATGTGGCAAATAACCTAATGGAATTCTTTTAAAAAAAACAACTTCCTTATTACGTTATCACTTGCCCTGCCCTTTGTTTGATTTAATTACAAATCAATCCAAGGCTTTTGTACAGTCTCTGTGTCAAAAATTCCGTACAGATTTACAAGTTGGTGTTAAATTGTGTCGTGTGTGTGGTATATTGCAATATCAGATCATTTCCCCCTTGAAAAAGACTAAATTGGATAGCATGCAGAATTCACCTGTTCGGCAGGATGGAAAGACTTCATAGTGTAGCCTGTTAAAAGAGTGTATAGATACAACAGGAGTCATTAATTCATCTTAATACGTTGCTTTGCACACATAGTAAGGGCAGATAATTAAGCCAGAGAAAGTATTCACTTGCCTTCTGTAAAGTCAAACCTTTCTTTGGGATTAAAATGTATGTGTAATTTTATATATATGTAATTTTTAAAAGCAAGCATACAGTTCTATCCTGTAGGGATTAGGCCTAATGACAGAAGTTAATTATATTAAGAGTAATTTTTAAAAACAGTTCATGAACTGCAAATTATACTTAAGATATGCTACCTTTTTAATGCTCTTGACTGTAATTACATTTGTTCCTCATCATAAGGAATATGAAGGTACGGAATAAACAAGCTATGGAGAGAGTAGTGGTAAATGGTAATATGTTAATGGGTTTTAACATCCGTGCTATGGAGGTAGAACAGCATTCCAGGGATTCATTCAGAGCAAAGTATCCATTTGAAATATTTCCATTTCTACTACACCGGCAGGTAGAAAGCCATTTATTTGTTAGGATATATCTTTCCGCTCTACTATTTGAGAGGCTAATGGAGCACTTATCACATTTTCTAAAATCACTGCAACCATTCTGAGTGAAAAGAATGAATATTCGACTACATGTTGCCATTCAAGTCTCTAGTGAAAGTGAATTTTCTTTTTAAATTACAGGTGAATTATATGTGTTGGCTGGTAGCTGCAGCCTTTTTCAGACACCCAGTTTGGGTGTGATTGTAATAGTAATTTGTCATTTAGCTGACGCTTTTAGCCAAAGTGACAGTTGATTAGATTAAGCAGGGGACAAAACACCTTGGTGCAATGTGGGGTTAGGAGCCTTGCTCAAGGGCCCAACAAGGGATCTTATTGTGGTACCTTAGCCACTAGTCTACAGGCCGCCCCAGTCATGTACCTTAGCCACTAGTCTACAGGCCGCCCCAGTCATGTACCTTAGCCACTAGTCTACAGGCTGCCCCAGTCATGTACCTTAGCCACTAGGCTACAGGCCACCCCAGTCATGTACCTTAGCCACTAGGCTACATGCTGCCCCAGTCATGTACCTTAGCCACTAGGCTACAGGCCGCCCCAGTCATGTACCTTAGCCACTAGTCTACAGGCTGCCCCAGTCATGTACCTTAGCCACTAGACTACAGGCTGCCCCAGTCATGTACCTTAGCCACTACGCTACATGCTGCCCCAGTCATGTACCTTAGACACTAGTCTACAGGCTGCCCCAGTCATGTACCTTAGCCACTAGACTACAGGCTGCCCCAGTCATGTACCTTAGCCACTAGACTGCAGGCTGCCCCAGTCATGTACCTTAGCCACTAGGCTACAGGCTGCTCCAGTCATGTACCTTAGCCACTAGACTACAGGCTGCCCCAGTCATGTACCTTAGGCACTAGTCTACAGGCTGCCCCAGTCATGTACCTTAGCCACTAGGCTACAGGCTGCTCCAGTCATGTACCTTAGGCACTAGTCTACAGGCTGCCCCAGTCATGTACCTTAGCCACTAGACTACAGGCTGCCCCAGTCATGTACCTTAGCCACTAGACTACAGGCTGCCCCAGTCATGTACCTTAGCCACTAGGCTACAGGCTGCCCCAGTCATGTACCTTAGGCACTAGGCTACAGACTGCCCCAGTCATGTGCCTTAGCCACTAGACTACAGGCTGCCACAGTCATGTACCTTAGCAACTAGGCTAAAGGCTGCCCCAGTCATGTACCTTAGCCACTAGGCTACAGGCTGCCCCAGTCATGTACCTTAGACACTAGGCTACAGGCTGGAAGGTGCAGGACACCCCCCACCCCCCTCCCCCCACAGGCTGCTTGTGGTCATTGCTCCGTTCACCCCTGTCAGTTTGGGAGAGTCAGACTTCCGGGCACTACCCCCGTACCACTCTGCTGTCCGCTGGTTAAAGCCACTACAGCAGGCTGAAGGCAGACTGGACTTCCCTTCACCCTGTTTAAGTGGGTATTCTCGGTGTGGAAGGATGTATGGTGACCGCAGAAACGTATTCGCCTCCCTCCTGATTTCCTCATATTATTGAACCGTTTTCACTGGTTTCAGCCGGGTAGTCCCGAGGCAGCAAAGCATCCCTGCTCCATCACACTGCCACCATCATGTTTGACTGCTGGTTCTTACTGTGAAATGCTTTATTTGCTTTACACCTCATATAAAGGCACTTGTGACGTCCATTCGCAAATGTGAGATGAGCATTGTTTCTCTTGGTGAGCAATGGTTTCTGCCTTGCTACTCTCTCAAATCCCCCAGAGAGTTTGTTTCTTCTTGTGGAGTATGTGCACTGACCTTAGCTAAGGCTAGAGAGGTCTTTGGATGGTCTTCTGGGATCTTCTGTGACTTCCTAAGGCCACACTCTTGGAGACATTTTGGCAGGCTGGCTAGTCCTGGTAAGGTTCCCCATTGTTCCAAGCATTCTCCACATGTCTCATGGGTGATATGGGTGTTTGATATCTTTTTTGAAACTTTTTAATTAAATAAATTAGATAATGGAAAAATGTGTTTTGTGTAAACTTTGGTTCCCTGACTGGTATTATATTTTGTCCTAAAGATCTGAAACCATACAGTGTGATAAATAAGCAATAATAGACAGGAATGAGACATATTTTTCACAGTACTGTACAGCTGTCCCGCCCAATGAGACCCCTCCCTCAGTCCAGAGTCCCTCCCTCCATAGTGGGTATTCCTGGTGTGCAATGAAGCACAGATGTTGCGCCCAGACTGTTACTCAACGGCCAGTTATGTTAGCTTTTGTGGGACTGCTGGCCACAGCCAAAAATGATGTCACAGTCCACATTTAATATCAGACGATGAGCAATCGCAGCATCGCACCCTCTCATTTTGATTGGTGTTCAGCATGTAAGGCTTTTGACCCTATTCTCTGAGCATACCCTATACAAGCATGATATCCCTTAATTGTGGTATCATGACAGACTTTAGTAAACAGTTGCAAAATTAAAATGGTTGCTAGTTTTTTATTGTGCAGCATTCTCCATTGGGAGGTATTGCCCTGGGAAGCACCTGTGTGTATGAAATCAGCACACTACCCAGACATGGCTTCTCTACTGCAAGCTGTTCTTTTTAAACAGGAACACAACGAATGAAGCCCATGATGTCTTTATTTCAAATGCAATTTGAGGTCAAACGACAAACCCCTTTCTGTGTGGATTGCCGTGTACGTTTGTATTTACTGTCGTCCGAAAATGCAGGCTAGCTCACACAGTTTAGAGTAGAATATGGTAGTACCAGCCCCCACGAAAACGGTGCCAAATCAGAGCAGAAACCCACGTCAGTTTGACACACTTGCCAATCTGCTCTGGCGGAACTGTGCGGTGGTGTTACTACCAGCTGCACCCTCTAGGCTTGTTAAGTAGTAAAATGGGTGTAGCACTGTAAAATAGCACCTTCTGAATGCATCTCCGAGCCACTGAATCACACACACGCACACACTCACACACACACACACACATACCCTTCCCCCAAAGAAAAACAAAAATAAGACCCTTCATCAGCTTGTACCAGAGGACAGAAGGGTTTTTAGGCACTTCTACAGAACACCCACTAATGCTAATATTAGTGAGCAGTAGGCCTCCCACCTGAATCCTGTTTTTTAAGACTGGAAGACTATCAGCTCATTTTCCGTAGGCCTGCTGTAGTTTTTCATAATGGATTTTTTATGGCTTTTCTATAGAACATTGTGTTATTAACCTGCACATATGTCTGAGGTTTTTCTGATGTTTCACAAACTATGAAAATCTTGATAATCTTCTATTGTTATGCCACTTTGATTACAGTTAATTATATTCATGTATAAAAATAGTTCTGACAATCTCTAGTTGTTTTGAAGATGCAAAGCAGTATTTTATTTCTACCGTCTTCTAAAATTGTAGCTTTCACTGATACTGAGAATGGAATAGCAACTGTTAAGTGCCATTAACGCATAGTGTTGAATAATATGGCCGTGTAGTATTTTAGGGCAATGCTTCAGCATTCAGAGTTGCAGGGTGACTCATTTCACCTCTGACTTTAGGTGCTGGTGGGGTCATCAGGGACCTGGGGTCATCAAGCGATCGGTTGTTGATTCAAAGGGAGAATGTCGCTCAGCCAGCCCACCTCCATGCTCCAGAAACATTCTTACTCACTGTGGTAACACTCTGCTCTCAGAGCCGATGGTGAATAAGCTTCTTCAAAAGAAGCTACAGTCATAGTGGGGAAGGCCCTGGGTTCTCTGTAGAAGGGTGTGAGAAGCATGTCCACCAAATAAAATCTGCTCTTCGAAGAGATTTACTGAGCGTCTGCAGCCAGGGGCTTTGACGTGGCACAGTTAGGGAAGTATATTAACCATTGTAGCAGTCAGTTATGGGTATGGGAGCCGGACATTCTTTTCCAGGGTTCTTATTTGGGGATATATAAGCACCAGAACCCCTCATAATTAGTTTTATTTATTTTATAGAGGCATTTGTTCATCGTTAGTATTGAAGAGACATTTGTTAGTTATCCTTAAGTCTTCCTACTTTTCGTTATTTTATGTGGCATGGAGTTGTGTCTCAGGCTTTTTCCGAAAGTTAGAAGAAAGTTTGAGAAACGGTACTGTGACACAAAGTCATGTAACAACTGACGAGCGGCTTGGTCTGGCATCATGGAGATGAATTGAAAGGTCACTTTTATTATCCGACTGTCTTTCCGAACACAATGCTTGCAGTTTCTTTAAGGAGAGGACAGCAACTCTGGCACAGCAGCTGAAGATCCAGGCCTGTGTGGATTTCATTTCATTAGTCCTCTTCAACACATACTGTAGCCCCAAGACCTCATCTTCTGCCATAGATTCCTGTACCATTTCACTGTATAGGAGACGTACAGTGACAGAAATTAACACACATTTATGTGTGCAGTGCCGTGAAAGTATTTGCCCCCCTCTCTTATTGCATATTTGTCCCACAAAATGTAGCATTAGAAGGGGAAACTATGTAAACACATTTTAAATGTGTTAATCATTTTTCATAAAAAAATAATATCAAACACCCATATTACCCATGAAAAAAATTGAATTGCCCTCTTAGTTACTCAATCAATTAACCAAATGTAGTTGATAAATAGATCCAGCTGATTGAACACAGCCAGGCTTCATTGCAGCCAGCCAGTTGAATGTCAACCTGACTCATATTGAACCTCACCATCAGAGTGATGTAATCACCGCGTTTCTACAAACACACTATGCCACGTTCAAAGAAGTTGAAAAGAAAAGAAGTTGTTGAAATATATCAGTCTGGAAATGGTTACAAAGCCATTTCTAAGGCTCTGGGACTCCCAACGAGCCATTGTCTCCGAATGGAGAACAGTTGTGACAGTGGTGAATCTTCTGAGTCTTCCGATCTTCTGTGTGGTTGACTGGCTAAAATCTCTCCAAGGGTGCAGCAGCAACTGTTCCAGGTCGCAAAAGTTCCCTGAAGAACATCTAAACAACTGCAGGCCTCTGTAGTCATTGCTGCTAAAGGTGGTGCAGCCAGTTAAGTTTTAAGGGGGCAATTACATTTTCACATTGGTAAAAAAAGATTTTATTCATTTCTGTAATATTGTCTAAAGATCTAAAACCAGTCAGTGTGGCAAATAATCAACTTGGAATGGGGCAAATAGTTTTTCCAGGGCCCTGTATGTTATTTGAGCCGTATCTTCATTGAGTTGTGAAATGTAATAGTGGCTCTTGCTTGGCACGGGCTCAATTAAAAAAGTCAGTTCTGTTATATCCACTGCTGTCCGCAACCTTAATCGCTAGAAAATTTGAGTTTCCTCCCCATTTCTAATATGAGATCAAAGACCTCTAGGAGAGCATTATTCCCACTTAGGCAGTTACATAAAACCACTGAAAATAGCATTGTTAAAGTGTTAACATTTTCATACAAAAAAAGAGAAGGTTTTGAGGCTGTATTACCAATTTATTCACCAGCTGAATATTATGCATACTAATTTGCATGTAATTTAATGTGGCAGGGTCTGTCTTGATGTTGAGGAATCCTTTCGTCTGTAATTGGTCTGCTAAGACATTTCTGAAACCAGTAAGTAGCATGGTGTAAACATTATTTATTTATTTGAGTCGTTTCTCCACAGAAATAATAGGCTGTGTATTTGTGTGAAGTGCTGTTACCTGCAGACCTTCTCTGTAAGCTGGAGGGCTTATATTGTGATCCTAGTTTGCTGGTGTGTGCAGATGGTAGGGAGAGGGTGTTATGTTATCAGCCTTAATTCCCCACATTAATTAAGCTTCATGGTTCAGGTGGAAAAGAAAGTGCATGCATCTTGTTTTGCACAGAATATGAGAAATGGCTGGACCCGACTTTAAAACATGAAGAAATAAGTCAAAAATAAAGACATCGTATTTTGACGTCTAAAGGTTTTTGATAGCCAAGTGACTGGATGATTCACAGAGAGCTTTTGTGATCTGACCAGAACAGGAAGTCATGGCGAACACTTTGGTGAGAGACAATAAATAGCCCTTATAGGTGACCAAAACTCTGAAGGTATCCTTGTATCGTAATGAACAACACTTTGCTCTAGTTTACTACAGAACAATGTCCTTATCCAGTGACTAAATGCACATAAACTCATTCCCACTGGACTCGCAGGACAAATACTGCTGTTAACTGAACCGAAAAACCTCCTTGTTCCTTTATTTTGTGTGTTAATCGTATTAAATCGAGTGAAACTGTAATACATGCGCAGAATGATTGATTGTGTTTTATAATTAAGGTGAGTGCTTCAAAAAGACAGTTTTACTCTGCACTTCGGAATATTGTTTTTCATCATAGCTTTGCTTTTTTCTTTTTTTTAAACAAATCTCTCTTAGTCTGAACTTAAAAATGTAATTAGGAAATGAATAATTGCAATAGGTTACCAATTCTGCATTGATTGTGTTAAAAGGCCAGAAACCAGCAACAGAATGGAGTCTTTCCTCCAACCTGGTAGTGACCCTGCCATAGCACACACGTTGCTCAAAACTGTTTTTCACCGTTTTACTTATTTTTACTTAATTTGTTTTAATATTAGGAAATAATATTTTAATTTTTTCATAGCTGGAAACCACAGGCTCTAGACATTCCACAGCTTAGCATTCATTATTTTGAAAAGAATACTGTTATGAGCCTTGCTAAGTGTTGTGGGTCTTAAATTTCACACCAAATAGCATTCTCATGAAAAACAACAAAAAAAGTATAAAATTAATAAAACTAAATTGATGTTCTGGAGATATCAGCCCCTCGTGTTCCTAATTAATGCAGGTAAATGTGTGTCGGGTTGCATTACTGTGTGGGGATCTGGTACAGTAACAGGGTGTATTATTATTGTGGGGGGGGGGGGGGGCGGTCTGGTACAGTAACCTGGTGTATTATTGTGTGGGGTCTGGTACAGTAACAGGGTGTATTATTGTGTGGGTGTCTATTGTGTGTGGGGGGGGGGGTGTCTGGTACAGTAAGAGGGTGCATTATTGTGGGGGGGGGTATGGTACAGTAACAGGGTGTATTATTGTGTGGGGTCTGGTACAGTAACAGGGTGTATTATTGTGTGGGTGTATGGTACAGTAACAGGGTGTATTATTGTGTGTGTGTGTGGGGGGGGGGGGGTCTGGTACAGTAACCTGGTGTAGTATTGTGTGGGGGGGATCTGGTACAGTAACAGGGTGTATTATTTTGTGGGGTCTGGTACAGTAACAGGCTGTATTATTGTGTGGGTGTCTATTGTGTGGGGAGGTGTCTGGTACAGTAAGAGGGTGCATTATTGTGGGGGGGGGGGGTATGGTACAGTAAGTAACTAACAGGGTGTATTATTGTGTGTGGGTCTGGGACAGTAACATGGTGTATTATTGTGTGGGGTCTGGTACAGTAACAGGGTGTATTATTGTGTGGGGTCTGGTACAGTAACAGGGTGTATTATTGTGTGGGTGTATGGTACAGTAACAGGGTGTATTATTGTGTGGGGGGGGTCTGGTACAGTAACAGGGTGTATTATTGTGTGGGGTCTGGTATCATAACAGGCTGTATTATTGTGTGTGGGGTCTGGTACAGTAACAGGGTGTATTATTGTGTGTGAGGTTATGGTACAGTAACAGGGTGTATTATTGTGTGTGGGGTCTGGTACAGTAACAGCGTGTATTATTGTGTGGGGAGGGGGGTCTGGTTCAGTAACAGGGTGTATTATTGTGTGTGGGGGGTGTCTGGTTCAGTAACAGGGTGTATTATTGTTTGTGGGTCTGGTCCAGTAACAGGGTGTATTATTGTGTGTGGGGGTCTGATACAGTAACCTGGTGTATTATTGTGTGGGGTCTGGTACAGTAACAGGGTGTATTATTGTGTGGTGGGGGTACAGTAACGGGGTGTATTATTGTGTGGGTGTATGGTACAGTAACAGGGTATATTACTGTATGGTGGGGGTAGAGTACCAGGGTGTATTATTGTGTGGGTGTATGGTACAGTAACAGGGTGTATTACTGTGTGGTGGGGGGTACAGTAACAGGGTGTATTATTATGTGGGGGGGTCTGGTACAGTAACAGGGTGTATTATTGTGTGGGGCTCTGGTACACTAACAGAGTCCATTATTGTGGGGGGCGGGGGGGGGGGGTCTTGTACAGTAACAGGGTGCATTATTGTGTGTGGGGGTCTGGTACAGTAACAGGGTGCATTATTGTAGGGGGGGGTCTGGTATAGTAACAGGGTGTATTATTGTTTGTGGGTCTGGTACAGTAACAGGGTGCATTATTGTGTGTGGGGGTCTGGTACAGTAACAGGGTGTATTATTGTGTGTGGGGTCTGGTACAGTAACAGCGTGTATTATTGTGTGGGGAGGGGGGTCTGGTTCAGTAACAGGGTGTATTATTGTGTGGGGGGGGGTCTGGTACAGTAACAGGGTGTATTATTGTGTGTGGGGGTCTGGTACAGTAACAGGGTGCATTATTGTAGGGGGGGGTCTGGTATAGTAACAGGGTGTATTATTGTTTGTGGGTCTGGTACAGTAACAGGGTGTATTATTGTGTGTGGGGGTCTGATACAGTAACCTGGTGTATTATTGTGTGGGGTCTGGTACAGTAACAGGGTGTATTATTGTGTGGTGGGGGTACAGTAACGGGGTGTATTATTGTGTGGGTGTATGGTACAGTAACAGGGTGTATTACTGTGTGGTGGGGGGTACAGTAACAGGCTGTATTATTGTGTGGGTGTCTATTGTGTGTGGGGGGTGTCTGGTACAGTAAGAGGGTGCATTATTGTGGGGGGGGTATGGTACAGTAACAGGGTGTATTATTGTGTGTGGGGGTGTCTGGTACAGTAAGAGGGTGCATTATTGTGGGGGGGGTATGGTACAGTAACAGGGTGTATTATTGTGTGTGGGTCTGGTACAGTAACAGGGTGTATTATTATGTGGGGGTCTGGTACAGTAACCGGGTGTATTATTGTGTGTGGGTCTGGTACAGTAACAGGGTGTATTATTATGTGGGGGTCTGGTACAGTAACCGGGTGTATTATTGTGTGTGGGTCTGGTACAGTAACAGGGTGTATTATTATGTGGGGGTCTGGTACAGTAACCGGGTGTATTATTGTGTGGGGGGGTCTGGTACTGTAACAGGGTGTATTAATGTGTGTGGGGGGGGTCTGGTACAGTATCAGGGTGTATTATTGTGTGGAGGTCTGGTACAGTAACAGGGTGTATTATTGTGTGGTGGGGTTACAGTACCAGGGTGTATTATTGTGTGGTGGGGGTTTGGTACAGTAATTGTGTGGGGGTGTCTGGTACAGTAACAGGGTATATTATTGTCAGGGGTCTGGTACAGTAACAGGGTGTATTGTTGTGTGTGGGGGTCTGGTACAATAACAGGGTGTATTATTGTGTGGGTGTCTAGTACATTGACAGGGTGTATTATTGTGTGTGTGTGGTGGAGTTACAGTAACAGCGTGTATTACTGTGTGGTGGTGGGTGTCTGGTACAGTAACATGGTGTATTATTGTGTGTGTGCAGTCTGGTACAGTAACAGGGTGTATAATTGTGTGGGTGTCTAGTACATTGACAGGGTGTATTATTGTTTGGGGTGGGGTGTCTAGTGCAGTAACAGGGTGTATTATTGTGTGGGGCGGGGGTCTTGTACAGTAACAGGGTGTATTATTGTGTGTGGGGGGTTCTGGTACAGTTACAGGGTGTATTATTGTGTGGCGGTGGGTGTCTGGTACAGTAACAGGGTGTATTATTGTCTGGGGTCTGGTACAGTAACAGGGTGTATTATTGTCTGGGGTCTGGTACAGTATCAGGGTGCATTATTGTGTGGGGGTCTGGTACAGTAACAGGGTGTATTATTGTGTGTGGGTCTGGTCCAGTAACCGGGTGTATTATTGCGTGGGGGGGGGTCTGGTACTGTAACAGGGTGTATTATTGTGTGTGTGTGTGGGGGGGGGGGGTCTGGTACAGTAACAGGGTGTATTATTTTGTGTGAGTCTAGGACTGTAACAGGGTGTATTACTGTGTGGAGGTCTGGTTCAGTAACAGGGTGTATTATTGTGTGGTGGGGTTACAGTAACAGGGTGTATTATTGTGGGGGGTGGGGCTAGTACAATAACAGGGTGTATTATTGTCTGGGGTCTGGTAGAGTAACAGTGTGAGTTGTTTTGTGTGGGGGTCTGGTACAGTAACAGGGTGTATTATAGTGTTTGTGGGTGTCTTGTGCAGTAGCAGGGTGTATTATTGTGTGTGGGGGGGTCTGGTACAGTAACAGGGTGTATTATTGCGTGGGGGGGTGTCTGGTACACTAACAGGGTGTATTATTGTCTGGGGTCTGGTACAGTATTAGGGTGTATTATTGTGTGGAGGTCTGGTTCAGTAACAGGGTGTATTATTGTGTGGTGGGGTTACAGTAACAGGGTGTATTATTGTGTGTGTGGGGGGGGGGGGCTGGTACAATAACAGGGTGTATTATTTTGTGGGGGTGGGTGTCAGGTCGAGTTACAGGGCGTATTATTGTCTGGGGTCTGGTAGAGTAACAGTGTGTTTTGTTGTGTGTTGGGGTCTGGTACAGTAACAGGGTGTATTATTGTGTGTGGGGAGTCTGGTACAGTAACAGGGTGTATTATTGTGTGGGGTGTGGCTCAGTAACAGGGTGTATTATTTTGTGTGTGGAGTCTGGTACAGTAACAGGGTGTATTATTGTCTGCGGTCTGGTACAGTAACAGGGTGTATTATTGTGTTTGGGGGTCTGGTACAGTTACTGGGTGTATTATTGTGTGTGTGTGGGGGGGGTCTGGTACAGTAACAGACTGTATTATTGTCTGGGGTCTGGTACAGTAACAGGGTGCATTATTGTGTGTGGGGGGGTGTGGTTCAGTAACAGGGTGTACTATTGTGTGTGTGTGGGGGGGGTCTGGTACAGTAACGGTGTGTATTATTGTGTGGGGGGGGTGTCTGGTACACTAACAGGGTGTATTATTGTCTGGGGTCTGGTACAGTATCAGGGTGTATTATTGTGTGGGGAGGTCTGGTCCAGTAACAGGGTGTATTATTGTCTGCGGTCTGGTACAGTAACAGGGTTTATTATTGTGTTGGGGTGGGTCTGGTACATTATCAGGGTGTATTATTGTGTTGGGGTTCTGGTACAGTAACAGGGTGTATTATTGTGTGTGGGTAGGGTCTGGTACAGTAACAGGGTGTATTATTGTCTGGGGTCTGGTACAGTAACAGGGTGTATTTTTCTGTGGGGGTCTGGTACCGTAACAGGCTGTATTATTGTCTGGGGGGGGGGGGGGTATGGTACAGTAACAGGGTGTATTATTGTGGGGACTCTGATATAACCATGTTACTCTACCATTCCGGTTTGGGGTTCTGTGGGATGTGGCTGGTTGCTGCCTGTCCTATATCAGGTCGGCCAGCCTCACTGGTGTGGCTGAGATTGTCTGCGTTGTAACAAAGACGCTCCTGAGTCCCAGTTGGCTCCTGGGTAATGTGAGATGTGTCCTTCCAGGAAATGCTTGTGATGGATCCACGGAACGTGCGATACCCCGCGGTCCCTCATGTGTGCCATTGACTGCAAATGAAGGCATTTACACTCTTCCTAAAATATCCACTGCATGATGCTGCTACTGCACACTGGACAACTTTTTTTTCTCCCAGTACACAATATCTATCACACTTCTTCATTTCAACTTCAGAAGCTTGATACTACTAAAAAACATACATGTCTATAATAATAATAATAATCATAATAATAATAATTATTACATTAATCATAATAATAATAATAATAATAATAATAATCATCATCATAATGTATATTTCCCCTTGAACTTGACAGATCAGGGGAGTGGTCATTATATTGATGTTTTTCTCAGCATTGAGTTTGATGAGAATTGTGTATTATGAATGGAATAAATATAGGAAATACTGTACATCCTATAGTCTCACAAAGCAAGCTTATATAATCAACCCTTCACCCCACTTGTAATTGCTTTAGCTGAAAAGTTTTAAATGGACTCATTTGGTCCCTTGGTACACATTGATTATAATCAGAAGACTTTTCTCATGTCGTAACTGAGCTTGGAAATGCGAGAGAAATTCATCTGATTACATCACACAGTCAAATTTAAACACCTGAGCCTACGATTGTGCAGCAGTGTAAATTTCTGTCAAATAAAATCTATAGAAATAAACTGAAACTTTACTAGAATGCAGTGCATTTGCTTTTTCTGAATGAGGTCATAGTACAGATATTTCACAAGGCTGCATTCTCTCATACTTCAGTTGATGTCGTGATTCACCGTACTGTAAAACACATTTCCCAGCATCCTCTGGCCCATACTCTGAGTCAGCACGCATGCAGTGACAGTGTTCTCTGAAGCCTTCTCAGTTTCATACATCATCAGTTCAGTATCTGGAAATGCATCAGCTTTGAAAGTATACCTTCGAATTCAAGAATGCCAATTTAACGCCTAAAATACCACTAAAGGTTATCCTGGTAGCCAGGCCTCACAGTTGGCCAGTAAATGCCAGCTCTCCCTCAGAAGCATGCGTTCCGTGGTGGTGTTTCGGGACTGAACCGTGTGCTGGAGCTGATGAGTCGGCTGGGCTTTGCTGGAATGTTCTCTGGGAGCTAATTTCAGTGATACTCATTACCTCAGTCCGCTATCCTCGGCGAGATGTGTTGAGATGATTGCGTGTGACCTGGTATGAAGGATAAATTCTCCCTGCGGAAGGACTGGGTCCCGCTCACCGTTCCCGTGGTGGGTGCCATCAGCGGTGTAAGAGGCTGTCGCGGTCCGCATGGATGGTCAGAGCGAGCGTTGGCCGGAGTGAGCGGGCGGAGCAGGTGAGGGGTGGAGCGAGCGGGCGGAGCAGGTGAGGGCTGGAGCAGGTGAGGGCCGGAGCAGGTGAGGGTCAGAGCGAGCGGGCGGAGCAGGTGAGGGGCGGAGCAGGTGAGGGGCAGAGCAGGTGAGGGCCGGAGCAGGTGAGGGGCAGAGCAGGTGAGGGCCGGAGCGAGCGGGCAGAGCAGGTGAGGGTCGGAGCAGGTGAGGGGTGGAGCGAGCGGGCGGAGCAGGTGAGGGCCGGAGCGAGCGGGCGGAGCAGGTGAGGGCCGGAGCAGGTGAGGGGTGGAGCAGGTGAGGGTCGGAGCAGGTGAGGGGTGGAGCAGGTGAGGGTCGGAGCAGGTGAGGGGTGGAGCAGGTGAGGGCCGGAGCAGGTGAGGGCCGGAGCAGGTGAGGGGCGGAGCAGGTGAGGGGCGGAGCAGGTGAGGGCCGGAGCAGGTGAGGGGCGGAGCAGGTGAGGGCCGGAGCGAGCGGGCGGAGCAGGTGAGGGCTGGAGCAGGTGAGGGGCGGGGCAGGTGAGGGGTGGAGCAGGTGAGGGCCGGAGCAGGTGAGGGGCGGAGCGAGCGGGCGGAGCAGGAGAGGGGCGGAGCAGGTGAGGGGCGGGGCAGGTGAGGGGTGGAGCAGGTGAGGGCCGGAGCAGGTGAGGGGCGGAGCAGGTGAGGGCTGGAGCAGGTGAGGGGCGGGGCAGGTGAGGGGTGGAGCAGGTGAGGGCCGGAGCAGGTGAGGGGCGGAGCGAGCGGGCGGAGCAGGAGAGGGGCGGAGCAGGTGAGGGGCGGGGCAGGAGAGGGGCGGAGCAGGTGAGGGGCGGGGCAGGTGAGGGGTGGAGCAGGTGAGGGGCGGAGCAGGTGAGGGCTGGAGCAGGTGAGGGGCGGGGCAGGTGAGGGGTGGAGCAGGTGAGGGCCGGAGCAGGTGAGGGGCGGAGCGAGCGGGCGGAGCAGGAGAGGGGCGGAGCAGGTGAGGGGCGGGGCAGGAGAGGGGCGGAGCAGGTGAGGGGCGGGGCAGGTGAGGGGTGGAGCAGGTGAGGGGCGGAGCAGGTGAGGGCTGGAGCAGGTGAGGGGCGGGGCAGGTGAGGGGTGGAGCAGGTGAGGGCCGGAGCAGGTGAGGGGCGGAGCAGGTGAGGGCCGGAGCAGGTGAGGGCCGGAGCGGGCGGAACAGAGGTTACTGGCAGCAGATCGCACGCCATCATATTCACTCCTCATGGCGTGCGGGGAAAGGAAGATCTGACTGTTCCAACGTCATTAGCCGCTGCGATTATCCTCCCTCATCATGTCTCTTGGCTGGACGTCTCAGGACATGGCAGCCTGACTCTCACCCCCTGCTCCTTGAAATGGTAATCAGTTCAGTGCGACGGTCACAAACAGAATATTGCAGAGAGGCTGAGGGCATGGATGGAAAAGGAACAGGTAAAGGAACAGGTAAAGGAACAGGTCCCTGGTGACCAGCTACCAGCTGTTTCAAAACATTGCTTGAGCGTTTTTTTCAGCAGGGTTACTGAAAATGCCCTTTTCTTTCACTGAATTACAGAAATGAAAAGGCCCCTGGAAGCATGTCTTTGTGTCATTGAAGGCATTGTGGCATTGAAGAGAATCAGGATATGTAACTTGAACAGGATCTCCTGGATGCTGTGTGTGGTGGCTAGGATCATTGACATCCCCTTTTGAATATGAATATGAATGAATGTGAATTCTTGCGATGTATAATTACGCATGCATGGGACAGGGAGGGATCACCGTTACATTTTAATGTCCGACAGTCAGCGGTGGTAAGGTAACACCCACTGTGACTGGCACCCCACTCCCTCCTGAGCCCAGTGCATGCTGGTTAGAGCCAGGAAGGCGTCGCAGGTGTCCAGTGCTTCTCCACTTTTCTGTTTCCTCAGAGAAGGACATGAGAATATTTGGTGATGAGAGCAAGTAAATTAGCTAGTGTAATGTCTGTGACTCTTTATACTAGGTGTTATTGTACACATGTTTTGCATATGCCTTTTCCATATTCAGAAACATATTCCATATTCCATTTCATCTGATGGCTTGTAATCCCACAGTTCTCTTATTCGTGTCGAACTGTGTCAAACTTCTTTCATGTTATTACATTAGATAATCTAGATGGCAAAAAGACAAACCTGAATTCATTTCAGCAAAATCAATTCAATCCATTCAACATACACACTATCCTGTATCTGCATGTTGCACTGAGTTCAAATCTAATGAACATGCTTTCTCATAATGCACAGAATAGATGAGTGGGGATAATCTCACCAATGTAAATACATCTTTGGGTGTATAAAAATTCTGCACAATTTTGTGAAGGCGATCCCAAAATAAGCAGTAAATTAGTCAATGTCTCCATTTTGACAATGGTTGTTGTTTACATGTAATGTAAAAAAAAAATGTAATGGTTGTTGTCAGACTCCTACGCTATGGTCGACTGTAATCATGTGACTGGAATTCAGGTTCCAAAAGAGATTTCTCTTTACATATTGTCAGAGACCGTCTGCCAAGGTGTGAAAGTGTGACACACACTCTCAGTGCTACCTCCGAATGTGGCATGGAAAATTCTCCTTAATGTGCGTTCGACGAGAGATGTGTTTCTCTTTAAACGTTCCTTTTTGTGGAATGTGCCTTTTGCCGATTCTAGAGTCCACACCTGAAATCTCTCTGCTGTCTGTTGATCGGTTTGCCTTCACGTGTACCGAGAAAGCACACTCACCAAAATGTCATTAGCAGTGGTGACAAGAAGTGCTTTTGAAGAGGCGTCCATTTTAGAGAAGTTCATAGGATGTGTTCTGTACTTTTCAGGACCAGTGCAGATCATGCGTTTGTTATTACATTAATCACTGTTATTTTAAAATGTGCATCGGAGATGCTTGCAGCCCCTCTCCGGAATACGCTTTTTCATCTTTGTACAAGACTCTACAGCAGGCATCTGTCATTGGTAGTTTGTGTAGCTGTTTGGAAATAATAGGTATTTATCCGCCGAGCCAGTTTTTAAACTCCAAGGGCATCCCTGGGTGCGTTACTGACAGGTTTTCTTTTAGCATCGCTGAATAGAGACCCTTTGAAAACGCCGAGAGAATCATTTAGCATATTTTAAAAAGGTAAGGAATATTTTAAGCCTATTTTTTTTTCTCCATTAATTGAGGCGATTGAGTTGTCAGGGCTGGAAGCAGAGCGGAGCACAGAGGAAGCTGTGAGCCGCAAGAGAAGCAAGCCCAGCACTTGAATAGTCCTGAGAATAATGAACTTGAAAAGATGCTCTTAATTTGCGAACATTGTATGGTATTTCGCCTCAAAAGGGAGACCCAAAAGGGTTCTGAATTCCAGTCAGAGGTAGTCAGTGATTAGATTGCAATGCCTAATTCTTCTAATACTCATCCTTCATTCCTTTAATATGCAAATTTTAGGTATGCAAAGATCTGATCCTTTTATTTAAGAAATATGTCCTCGGGCGATAGTGGTATGCTTCTAGGGAGAATTCTTTTAGTATGAAATAAATAGTTGTTAAAAGGATCACATGCGTTTGTATCTTAGAAGATGAAAAGCTAATTGACATGAATAATTTATTGTGATGCAATATTTTATAGAAATCAAACAGTTGGGGAAAAAAAAATAAAGCAAAGTTCAAACATTTCATCTGAAAGATGCATCTATTATGAAGAGCCTTAGAATATTCATAAGAAATGATTTCATCTGGATCATTAATGTTCTTGAAGTTTATTGCAATACACATCCTACGGTCAATGAACTGTAATTACTAATCCAATATGGGTCGGGCATTCAGAAATATCAATAATACATTTATACGCTGTAAAATTATTACCCTGGTACCCTGGAACCCAAAAAGAGATGGAGCTCATAGTGATATCCTGCGATTAGAAAGCTTTAGGGACTTTAGGGACTTGTGATTATTGTACTGCTAACAGCTGCTTGTCCACTGAAAGATGAATTTGATGGCTGCTATTTGTTCTGCACTCAACCGTGCTCCATACTGTTTCAGGACCTGGGGCTTCCTTAAAGGAACTTTGGGGCTTGTCCTCTTTGAAGCTACAGGTAAATACAGGTAACCTTGATGGCAAACAGAAAAATTAAAGTTGCCCAGGACTGGAAGCAAAGCATTGTGAAGATAACCAGACCCACTAAATATGATCCCACATGTCTGCCCACCCCCCTCAGTCAGTCAGACCCCTGTGTATGTCTCTCTCCTCAGCAAGATGCTCTCAATGGTGGGATCAGGCCTGTGCTAACCTCTCGTCAGCTTTCGGACACGGATACTGCTCCGAACAAGCCTGGCTTGTGTTTAATTCCGAAGGCGCGGAGTTGAGTGTACAGCAGAACGATGAGCTAGGGAAGGAAATTACATCTCTCCCCTGGCATGATTGTGCCCGGAGTATTCAACGTGCATGAAAGGCCCTCCTATGTCTGTACACAAAGATGTCTCTTATTACCCTGAACTTTAGGGAACCCGGTAGCCGGCTGGCCTGCCCTCCCTCGCCACTCCGCAAGACCACTGAGGACAAATTCCCTGCATTTCTCCCTGCTGTCCACTGTCCCTTCCTTCTGGTGTCCTAAAGTCAGTGCTGTCCACTGTCCCTTCCTTCTGGTGTCCTAAAGCCAGTGCTGTCTAATGCAATGTCCCCTTCACTCACTCATCTAACACCCTTTTCAGAACACACTTTGCCTTAAAAATGGCTCCCAAAGCTCACGCCAGCTTAATCACCAGCCAGGAGTGTCACCGTAACGTCGCCAGCGTTTTAAAACAGGTGCAGGGAATTATTGTGGCCAGTACTTGGCTGGGGTGGAGATTATAATAACTGATAGTTATTTGCAAGCGGGCCCAGAGGGGGGATTCCCTGGTGCCTCAGAGCATGTAGGAGTGCAAAGCCGCGTTCACCCTTTCTTCCATGCGTGGTCTCAAAAGGCGTACAGTACTGACTTAGTGCAGATCTCACAACCAGAAACCCAAATGGAAGCGCGAGGTGAGACTCGTTGACATTTGCAATATCTGCTGAGACCACGGGAATCCCCTGGAGATATATATTTTTCCTGAAATCTGAAACATATACTCATACTTGTAATGAAGATGTTTTCATATTGGCTGCATAGTACTGACTGTGGAAGTGCATGCAGTTATGTAATTACAGCGTTTGCGTTTGTCTGTTTTCTGCATGTGTGCATCGTACGCTGTACTGCGTTTGTCTGTTTTCTGCATGTGTGCATCGTACGCTGTACTGCGTTTGTCTGTTTTCTGCATGTGTGCATCGTACGCTGTACTGCGTTTGTCTGTTTTCTGCATGTGTGCATCGTACGCTGTACTGCGTTTGTCTGTTTTTCTGCATGTGTGCATCGTACGCTTTACTGCGTTTGGCTGCTTTCCATGTTCCATAGATTCTGACCCACAATGCCGTCTGTCGAATGCATATTTAAAACTTTGTCTCAGGACTGGTAGACCACCAGAGATTCCAGAAGTATTAACTCTCAGTTCAGACTTTCACATATGAGAAATGCAATCTAGACATCAATGGTAATTATGTCACAAATTAGCCTGTTCATCTAACTGAATATGGCATCAGGGTATATTTCTGGAGGGCCCAGGATTTTTGCAGCATCAGTCAAAGTTAGATCTCTTGTTAAATGTGTCACACTTTGTAGATTAAACATTATTCAGATATGCATACGCATTAGATGACAATATTGAATGTAAAATCTTGTTTTGACTGTTAAAATGATCAATATCAGTATATGCATATTCTTATAATATGTCTTTTCAAATGTAAACTTGATGAACATTGAATATACCTAAATATTTCAATGAAAAATATCATTTGGTCATGAAAATATTCAGAATTTTACAGCCTTGTCTTCCAGTGTGACATACAGAAATTGTCTGTGACTTTAAGATATGACTTGTGCCTACTGCAGCCAGGCTGACCACAATGTGAGCTCAGATTGGAAATACAGTAGGTGAATGAGTTTCTAAATGTGGCTTTGAGATAAATGATGGATATTTCCTGAAAATTTCTGGTTTCCAGAAAACTCGCCAATATTTCCTGTAAAAGAAATTGCCTCGGGACACATTTCCATTGAAATATAAATTCATCTGGTCTTTACAGCTGATCCAGTTAGATATTGATTGGTTTTAGAATGCCAGTTCTTAATACAATGAGCGGCCATTGTTTTGATGTTTTTGCCCTTATTGAGTAATTATGTTTCTGTCTGTTACAATACAGATGCAACCGTGATAAGTGTTGATAAAACAGTGCTTCAGAGAACGCACAAAAGGCCTGGTCTCCCTCCATTTTGTATCCAAATTGGTGTGTCTATGTAAAACTGGCCATTGTCGGCATAGCCAATGTCGCTATTGAGATGAGTAAGATACCACAGTATGCTTTGCATTCATTAATCTGAAACTGCCATTTTGTCTGCTGCATTTTGTAAAATTGACTTTTCTTTCTCTGGATATCTTGTGGTGGCTTCCACATCTGTCTTTCCCTGGCTGAGGGATGCTGTGGAGGCTCCAGTGCGTCCCACTCCCAGGACGTGGAGATGCTGGGCAGCAACCAGCCTGCTGTATCATCCAGCTATGTCAGCTTGAACATTTAGCTAGTCCAGCTGGGTATGAGCTGGTCATAAAGCTGGTCTAGCTGGATATGAGCTGGTCATGAAGCTGGTCTAGCTGGATATGAGCTGGTCAACCAGCATGGCCAAGCTGGTCATAAAGCTGGTCTAGCTGGGTATGAGCTGGTCAACCAGCATGGCCAAGCTGGTCATAGAGCTGGTCTAGCTGGGTATGAACTGGTCAACTAGCATGGCCAAGCTGGTCATAGAGCTGGTCTAGCTGGGTATGAGCTGGTCAACTAGCATGGCCAAGCTGGTCATGAAGCTGGCCTGTGTCCAGTTTACATGTTTTTTATCATAAAGCAAAATATTTCAGTTTGATTCAGTTATTTGTGTCCTTGTGAAAGGAAATGTGATTTTGTATGTGGGTCTCCCGGCATGGAACGAGTGCCGTCTGTTTGTTACGTGTTGTTTTACCTGCAGTCTGGGTTTCTCTCAAACTTTCCCTCAGTCATTCAATGCCACAAACCGATGTTTACGCCGGGTTGACTGAGAAACTGCTGAAAAACTACCAACAAACCAGAGCAATGCTTCCATCCGTGCCCTCCTGTCAGTGGAAAATAAACAGGTTCACTCATGATGGGGAAAAACTGACTCACCTTTTTATTACTGTGCAACAGGTTTAGTGAACTTCTGTTCGCCGCCTCTGTGATGAAAGGTAGGCGGTGAACAGAAGTCTCACATTTCAATTCTAACAGAATTCATCATTCGATTTGAGCACCCCCCCTTAGCTTTGGGCATGCTATAAATCTTTAGAGTCATTGCAGGTTCAACTCACACACCCCTATCCGTAGCTGAAGTAGTGACAAACACCGGTTATGTGGTTAAAGAGAGCTGTTCACTTGATTTATCCAATAAAATGGTGCTTGTGTCAAGACTGTATTCTACAACAGACTGGAACATGCATAACATTTTCAGACCTAATGTAGGGTCAAATGTCTATTGTCTTTACACATTCATTGTGTCCTAGGATCAACAAAATTATATTTTTAGTCAGCCATTATCATTCTGCGATTATACCGCGGTAGACTCTTCTCTAACGCCGATGTGGATTAAGCCTGCTCCAGACCTGGCCTGCTTGTTCAGCCCTTGTTATTCCGCTAATGTCTATGATTTAAGTGAAATTATGCACATCTCAATGTGCCTATAAATGATATTATTCATGCACAGGTGCTGCTCCGAGCTGCTTCTGCATGATAATTAAGATAAGCTTTCTCTTTCTCCTGCTCCCCTTTCACACTGAGAGACTTTGTTGTGCGCTTTCTGCCTGCGTCAGTTACTCGCAAGACGGCAGTCCTCTCTCTCTCTCTCCTCCTCTTTCTCTCTTTCTCCCCCTCTTTTTCTCTCTCTCTCCCTCTCTATTGTCTAATCCTTTTCAGCACTGAAATGCACTAACAACTGAGACCAAATTTATGTTGTCCCCAGAGCTTCTCTACATTGTGAGAAATCTGTGCCAAGTCGAATTAAAGTGAAAAGTTTGTGACGGATAAACTTGGTTCGAATGTTCCCCTTGGGACTTTATTATTGCAAGATTAAGTAATTTAATTCTGCAAAATGTATATGAATATGTTCTGAATCTGAATACTGAATATTTTCTGTATTTAAGTTTTTCTGGGCAAAAGTGTATTCCTGTTCAAATGTTTTAAACATTTTAGTTAATGAATTGGATGATTTTGTGCAGTCTCTGAACACTCCAGTGAGAAGGGCAGAATGCAAGAATAATTTTGCTACACTTTGGAAATAAAAAGATCACATTCAGTGTTTATCATTTAAATGTTCTGAGCGCTATACAGTCGTTGAGATTTGTTTGGAATCTGCTTGGAACCTAGCTGAACATTGACTCAATTATGAACTGATTGTTAAGATTCTGAACATTACAGTTTAAAATAAAAAAAATAACTGAACACTTGACTAGGATATTGATGTTTCTATGTTTTCTAATTCTCAGAGCCACTAGCGCGTAGTGGCGTATAACAGACACCATTTGATGGGCCTAATAGGAGTGTAGCTGTATGGAGTTATAAGTACCTGCCGTTTAAACGAAGCTGTCGCTACCACAGCAAAATGTTTTGTCGGAAGCAACAACAGATGTTTGCCATTGAAGAGTGGAAAGATTGTGTGCTTTTCTCTGTAATTACCCAAACATCATCAGAGCTTAATCAAGCATTTATGTGCAGAAACGCGAGCGAATGTAAAGTCAGGAGGCATTCATCAGCCGGGGCTCAGCTCTGCGTCTCAATCAGCCTCAGATTCATACGTACCTGTACCCCCCCCTCTCTGCAGCATCCTCCTGCAAGGTGTCTGAGAACGCCACGCTGTCGAATGACTAAGCAAACACGCTGCCTTTTCAGGGGCTTTCTGGTTATTGGTGTGGAGCTCTGGTGGGCGGGGGAAACCCTGGTTTTCAGGCTGTAATGTTCAGAGGTGAAATGACGCAGTTGCCCACTGTCTGATTTTACGCCGACTCATTTTTACACGAACAAATCAACATTGCACATCGTGCTCATTGTGCTTTCAGACATATGTTGGCAGTATGTTGTGACTAGTTTTAATTTTAATGGCAAGTGTAATGTTAATGTAGAATTTGAATACAACGGGTGAGATGAGTCTTCCTGGCTATAATGAGTTTTGCTGAAGGAATGTCATTGTGTAAATGACCTGTAGTGACCTGTGTTTTCCATAGGTTGTTCTTACCACAGCGGGATGGCCAATGATTTTCTCAAACGTCCTTGTGTACCTCTGCTTTTCAAATTGCATGAGGAATTTCCTGTTTGCACCCATACCATAGGAAATTATCAAAACTATAAAAATATGATATTATCACTGGCTGGAACTGAAGGAGATATTTTGTCTGTTCATGCTGAGACATGTGCATCCTAGTTACGCAGTTAAACATACTATACTATACTATACTACTATGTTATCCAAGTGTAGCTCTTAGAAACCTTTCTGAAAGGAGAACATTAAACAGCCGTCCGCTGAAGAGGGACATCAGATGAGTTCACAAATGCGCAGGAAATGAATGCGCTTCTTAACAAACCAACAGCTGCTTCCAGGGCAGGGCTATAGAAAGGCCTGGACAAGGAGAGCAATGACCTAGAAACCAATTATCCTGCAGTCATTCTGAAGGTGCCACAGCACCGCCCTTCCAACGGACGTTAGGTACAGGAGGCTTCTTCCAGCTAACAGGGAACGTTCTGAGAACATTCAGGAATGTTATCTATACGTTCTGAGAAGGTTACACTGTAACATTACAAAAATAACATTCCTGGAACATTTTGGAAACATGTGACGCACAAATGTTTTACTGCACCATGTTAGAACGTTGCTTGCATAATGTTCCCAAGATAATGTTCCAGAGTTGCCCAGAAAATAATATGTTCAGGTAACATTCTTCACATTTAACATTTTAGTCATTTGAAAATCAGGAGGGAGGGTAACCTACAATAAGGTTCATATTAAACGTTACTGCAAAAATGTGAGAATGTTAAGAAACTTTGCATACACATGTTCCAAGAAGAACATTCTGAGAACCAAAACTAACTAAACGTTTCTAAGAACCTAAAATGGCTAGCCCCACAGCCAGTCCACCCACACGCTCTCTCTCCACCTCTCGGCAAGCTGGCGAATCACACACTAGCCGACTCGTTTGACTCTGTTCCCCGTCATTGTTTCTGAAAGCAACAGCAGCTGCTGGAAAGACGGCGAGTGCTAATTATAAGAGCTGGAAGAAGGGAAATCCAGTGGTGTCGTTTTAAACAGCCAGCCTCGTTTACACCCTCCTGTCTGAAGCTTCACCGCGTTTATCTTCATTTGCTTTGTTTGTGAATCTGCCATTGTGTTCGTCTTTGGGCCTGTTTGATTCTGTGATTGCAATGCGTTTTGATGTAACTTTTTGGGATGCGTCTGTTCCAGAGCAAAGGAAAGTGGAAATGTGAAGACGGTTAGTAATGCATACATTAGAGTATTAGTATGATTTAAAGTTATAGCTTTAGTACAGCTGGTGCAGCCCAGTCCTACAGAGGGCAGGCAGAGGGCTGCTCCAGCAGTGAAGTTCCCCTCGTAGATTTGTTATTTTCTGTTACAGGTCAGCCACCCAACATTTATATGGGAACTGATATTGACAGGGAACTTGATGTGGTTTTTTGTTTGAGGGGGGTACACGTCTGTTTCGGAGCGGAGGAAAGGAGGGAGCATGTTCTCTGGCCTCGTGCCTCGACAGGCTGCCATTATGCACTGGGGCCCAGAGTGAACAGGCCTGCCAAAGTGCTCGAGCACACTGGGGCCCTACCTACTGTACCCACAGCGGGATCTAGGTCAGACACATCTCCGTCTTATTATGGAGTACTGAACTGTGTTGTTGTGTTGTACTCTGAACACAAGTATGTGTGGACCTTATACAATGTGTGGCCAGAAACATTCCTTTTACATTTTATAGATGATGTGGTCTTACAGTTAAAACCTAAAGAAGGACGTGAGCTTTCTTCACCCATACTGCATGCAGCCATTTTAAAAACAGAAGCAGTCTCTGATGTGACCTGTAGGAGTTATAATATATATTTTTACATATTATACCTTTATTGATGTTGTCATGTGGTAGAATGGTTAGAGAACTGAGCTTGTAACCTAAAGGTTGCATGTTACCTTGGTAGGTAGGACACTGCTGTTGCACCTTGAGCGAGATGATGCCTGAAATGTTTCTGTTCTATAAATGGATGCTACGCTTAGCACCTGCTGCTAAACGCCAGTAATGTAATATGCTACGAAAAATGGCAGCCGAAAGTTTAGAATATGTTTGCAAAATATGTGTGAAGCTTAATTTCAAAAGGTGCGTATGTTTTATTTGGATATTATGCAGGCCTGATTCTAACTTAAGAATGCCAAACTGGAGACACATGGATTTCCTTCTACTTCTGGTGCCAATTCCTGACTGCCATTGAAAGTGATGCATATTTTAATGGACTGAATAGCACTGATATTCCGTCAAATAATGACCCAAATAATGTCTCAGCTCAGTACCACAGGCAATATGTGTGAGTCTGTACAATACACAGTGTGTCCCGTGTCCGGGCGTCACCAGCCTGTGTACTGGAAGTGACTTTTAGGCATATTATACTTTATAATATAATATTTTATAAGTTATTTTTTCACTTGAAATTGTCTTTCTCCCCAATTTGTTGCCCATTAGTATGTCAGCGCTCAATTTGCAACAGACCATAGAGCCCATCCATGTGCTAGGACAGACCCTTAACATATATCAGACCATAGAGCCCATCTATGTGCTAGAACAGTGAGATACCAGACCATAGAGCTATTATATGTACTTAAGATGCTTTGTTGTGAGTAAAATTTGATCATTGATTTCATAGGTTATTCCTGGACCCTCAACTAAACAATGTAAGCTCAGTTTTACATGCAGAGCTTCAATAACTTGAACTGTTCACCTTAACTGGCTTTCATCAAATTTTTACTACTTTTGTTCATTTTATTTTTTTATCCAATCATAGGAATGGACATTCTTTATTTATGTATTTTTTGAGAATCAGTGCATCAGTTGAAAATATATAAATGCTATAATTAATGAGAAGGACATGTTTCAGCTTTCTGTGGTCCTCTCAACTCCCCCAGCTGGCTGCAGTCCTGCCTGTTTCTGGCAAACAGTAGCAAACAGCAAGTGTAAAAATAAGTAAGAAATCCAATAATACAAAGCAAACTGAATTTGTGTGATTGTCTTAAATATGATTCTTTCAGGTAATGAAGCACATTCTTTTTGGAAATTATTGCCAGAGTAAATGCTCAGTAATATAGATAGATAGATATCTGAGGTGGAGCACAATTTTATGCTAATTGAATCAGGGGATGATTAGGTGGCAGTTTGAAAGAGCCAGGGTTGGGAATTTAGCTAGGACACCGGGGAACCTCCTACGCTTTGTGTCATGGGATCTTTAATGACCACAGTCAAGTCAAGACCTTGGTTTAACATCTTTGTTTAAAGTCTCCTACAGCACAATGTCCCTATCACTACACTGGGGTATTGGCACTAATTTTACCAGAGGGACGATCCCCCCACACTGGCCCACCAACACCACTTCTAGCAGCAACTTATTTTTTCCCAGGAGGTCTCCCATCCGAGTGCTAACCACACCCACACCTGCTTAGCTTCAGCCATTCAGCAGGAGCAGGGTGCATGGTGCTATGGCACAATACTGTACTGGGCATACAGGACCGGGCATGAATGCTACACCCTTCTGAATAAAACAGACCTTCTCGGCTTCTCTGAATCAAAAAGTGTATTCAGAAGACACAAGATTACTAAAGCAGCAAGTGTGAATCTTTCTGCATCAGGGACAAAATAGGTCAGTTATACCCTTGTCAAGTCTGAATAACGTATAATTCTTTTATGAAGATGCACTTAAAATGAATATTTATGAGTACGTAAACAATGCCATGAAGTGCTATGAAGATAATTAAACAGAACTGGTGAGATTCTTTAAAACTGATGGACAGACTGTACATATGAATAGGGGAGATCCAGTGTGGAAAACTACAGTTGGAAAGATAGAATAAGTATAACTTTTTTCCCCTCAAACCCAGATTTCTTTTGCAAATGATACTAAATTATATATATTTAAACCATGCCTTCTGGCAGTGGCATGCTCTGAAATGTCTTTAATAAGGAATGGAGTGTTAATGGTTCGTATAGCTCTAGTTTTAAATTAGAAATAACCAAGCACAGACTTGACTTATAGAAAAGGTTAAAATTAAGTACAATGAATTAATCTCAATTTCCTGCCAGATTGTATATGAATCTGTGAGCTGTTAGAAAACAGATGATCAAAGTCTGTAATCTATAGGAACTCCGCGTGCATTGGATGTGACTGTCGGACATAAAGTGCTTTATGAGAATGAATGCTTTGCTTCGAGCACCCAAGTCGAAGCAGTAAGACTTCTGGCAGTTCATGCAACTAGAGTGCTCTGTACCGTTCCTCTTGGGAGAGCGAACGGTTGGATTATTAACATGGTGAAGTATTCCTTATTTTTTAAGCTGTGTTTTACTTTTATTAGGAGAATCAGGAAGAAGATGTTATCAGTGCAGTATGTAGTGTGCTTTTTATTAATCCATTGATGTTTATATTGGCTATGGGTTTTTTTCTTTTTTATGCAAACTTGTTTACATTGTTTATTTACTATCCTCAGATCCTCAGATAGAACAGCTCACAAAGTTCATAAATGATATGCTTTCTTTCTATTAGTTCAAAATGTGATTAAATATATAGATATAGAAAAATAGCATCTCCTACAGCACAGTGTCCCCATCACTGCACTGGGGGTCATTTGACCAGAAGGAAGATCGCCCCCTACTGGCCCACCAACACCACTTCCACAAACCTAAACTTATTTTTCAATAATTTGCAAGGTTTTCCATCCAACTACTACCCAAGCCCACACCCGCTTAGCTTGAGCCATTCAGCAGGAACAAGATGCATGATGATATGGCTGCTGGAGAATTTATGGGGTATTAAATGAACCATTAACAATGGAAAAATAAATGGAAAGGCACTGAGTGCTTTGGTCAGAGTGCTGTTCCTTACTGGTCCTCCATTCAGGGGACTCAGAACTCAATACAGACCAAACTCCTGGGAAAACATGCAGTTGCCTGATGAAGACCTAGCCAGTCAACACATTGCATAATAAACCAAAAATCCAGCGTGCGGACATTTCTTTTTCTTTTTCTTTGAAACGTGTAGTTGGCTGTGGCCATGGTATTACCCAGGAGCAGAGTTTCAGACATCAGGGTATGCTCAGGCTGTGCTTCTCTGCTGGCCTGGGCATGCTCGTCCCTGGGATTGATGGAGGAACTTGGAGTGATGGGATTTTTCCAAAACTGGGAGAAAGAATTACATAGGATATATAAAAAACTTGATCAAAAATGGACCTCCGAAGCAACAACGAACCTTCGTAATGATAAACTTCTATGAACTATTTTATTTTGGCTCTATATGACATTCCTCCTGTCTGACATCTTCTAGAAAGCTGCGTTATATTGAAGAGGCCAAGCCATATCAGCCTGGATCACACTTATCTTTATGTGCTCCTTACTTAGTGGAAATACAATTGTTAGGGTCATTTTCTGAGCCTTTCGTTTGAGTGGGCACAGGTGTGGAAGAGCTGCTCGAGGGTGACACTTGCTAATTGGCTGAAAAATACACCAGCAGCACGCAGAGATATTCCTCCAGTATCCCTGACCCAACTAATTGTAGCTTTTAGCACCTTTTAATAAAAGATATGCTTTCCAGGTCTGAGAACATAGATCGATTTTGTGATCGTTTCTTGTTTTGCAGCTCTGAAGTTCATCTTCTCCCAAAGGTCTTCTCCATCTTGGTAAATATCCACATAAAGTGTTAGCTGGCATCTGTACTGGGCTTCTAGAAAGAAGGTAAAACCTTATGGTATTTATTTCAGACACTGGCTGAAGTGTCATTAAGACTGAATTAAAAGCAATACCTTCTGTGCTAAGATTATGCAATATTGCGCTAGATTCCTCTCTCGTTTTTTTTCTGTAAGGAACAAAAGCATTCCTCCCTTTGTGTCTTTTACAAAGAAAAGTTGGGCAACTGCTGCAGTCTGTCTGTCCTAACCTTAACTACACAGGATGTCTCTGCGACTCCTCTTGGCAGGGAAAAGGTAAAAATAGAGAAGTTTCATCTGGTTTGAGTAAGAGCTCTTTATTACTTTGGGGGAGGTTGCCTTTTGGTACGTGGTGCCGGGCTCTTTTGATTGAAGCTCAAACGGGCCAGGAAGTGGGAATAATCCTCTCTCTCAGGATGTGTGGTGACGCGATGCAGCGGCGGTACGCCCGGCTCGTGCGCTCACCACATTAAAGGGCCCCGCTCTGCACCAGATGCCACAGGGCTGGGTTAAGTTAGGGAGATGCCTGGCTTCAAAGCTGGGTTCGCCTTCCACATCGCCAGCAGAGAGATATGCGTTTCATTAATGGCATTCGTCCTCTCTTTTCGAGGATTTAGGCTTTTTCTTGAATCGTCGTGTCTGTATGTTGGAGTGAAGTTAACTCTGTGTAGCCTAGTGGCTACGGTACGTCACAGGGACCCCGGAAGGTTGATGGTTCAAGCCCCGGTGCAGCCACAATAAGATCTCGATGGTTCTTGGGCTCTTGAGCAAGGGCCTTACCCCCACATTGCTCCAAAGGGGATTGTCCCCAGCTTAGTTAAGTCACTTTCAATAAAGCTAAATAACAAATTATTATGAAACGGTTGTCTTTAACCCTGAAAGTAAACTCAGCACTGGGGTTGGGACACTAACCTTCTGAGAGAACATTCCTCATGTTTCCATAACCTATGTCTGCAGGCACAGGTGTTTGACCTGGGCTTTAAAATGTTTTACAACCTCCAATACCCCACATTTCAGCATGCAACGTAACATTCGTGGAGTCATTTTTTATTTATGTTATATATGCACACATGGAGAACCAGGGCAATGTTGCCAAACAGGCACTACACCAGACTTCAACAGCATGTAATATATTATTTATATTATACACAGATACACAAGCGCACTCGCACATGCTAGCGTTTTTTTAAGGTCATGGTACAGCGCTTACCTTCATACAGAAAGTCATAAATAATCAAGGTAATCTGAAATTGAAACATTTCACAAATGTCTGGTTGAATTAAAACCATCACTTCCCGAACTTCAACATATTGTAAATCTCTCAACTACAGTAGAACCACATCAGCAGTGAGTTAAAGAATGATAATTTCATGGCAACCATCTCCATGAGACTATCTCCTAAAAAAGTACAGCTTCTCCAAAATATTTCCTGAATATTTCATATGTTTGGTGAAAAATATAACATTTTATGATCAATGTGTTCCATAATGTCACACATATTAATGTACAGCTAACTGCCACAAGGAGCAAAAATAATTTCAAAAGGGGGTTAGTATTAAAGGCAGCACGGATGGTGCAGTGGGTAGCACTGCCGCCTCACAGCAAGGAGGTCCTGGGTTCGAATCCCCATCGGCCGGGGCCTCTCTGTGCGGAGTTTGCATGTTCTCCCCGTGTCTGCGTGGGTTTCCTCCGGGTACTCCGGTTTCCTCCCACAGTCCAAAGACATGCACGTTAGGCTGATTGGAGAGTCTAAATTGCCCGTAGGTATGAGTGTGTGAGTGAATGGTGTGTGTGCCCTGCGATAGACTGGCGACCTGTCCAGGGTGTATTCCTGCCTTTCGCCCAATGTATGCTGGGATAGGCTCCAGCCCCCCTGCGACCCTGATCAGGATAAGTGGGTTCAGATAATGGATGGATGGATGGATGGTTAGTATTAAAAGTATGAGTCTAAAATCCATAGATTGACAACATTGGGATACGGAGGAGTTTCACACTAAAAAGACCATCTCAAAACCAAACGTGTTCCCTAGTGCAGGAATGGCTTTCATCAGTGATGTGTGAGGAATGTTCCAGAACACATACTTGGAAACCACCTACAAGCAGAGCAGACTGGACTAGTGCAGATTTGTGGCTGATGTCCCAGACACTGTTCCAGTATTTGTGTTTGCAAAACTGAGAGTGTATTTAAATTCCCTGTATTTTAATTTCTTGCATCCTCGGGAAGACTGAAAATCGTAGTGCACATTAGGGTATAGCCCATGCTCCTTGTTCCCTGAAGTTTAGTGCCGTTTGACGCCATGTTTTAATATTAAAATTGAAGATAGCACGGAAGCTAGCGTAGCACTGTTTTAAACGGGGGATATGAGGTGCAGCAAGAGCTGGTAGAAAAGGGCATCAAAGAACAGCTCAGATGGGCCAACGGCCATCTTATTCCCCTTTTCATGGGCTGAGTAAAAACCTTACCAACAAACAAACAAACAAACAAACAAATAAAGCACACGAACCGTATCCAACCGTAAAGCTCTCCAGGCATGGCTGGCTGTGTCTTTGTAAAGGACCTGAAACACCTGGGCTGATTGCCAATCAACCGGAGTTGTGCCCGCCTGCAGGTGAAACTGCGCTTGACTGCGCTTTCCGTAGGCGTCCATGGCTTTGGGAAATCCAGGAATCTGACCGCAGCCAAAGAGCAGCCGCGTCACAGCGGGAATACTGTCCCATAAGGCTGATAATAATGTTTATCCATATATTTTGCCATCTCTGCAGAGGGTTTTGTGTATGGATCTGTGAATCTGTCTAATGTAGATAGATGGAAAACTTCCGCAGTGAGAGAAAATATGTTTTTGCATTTCTTGTTCAGCGGTTTATTTTAAGAAGAACATTATTATAACTGTGAATGGAACATAAAAACACGCAATTATCATAGCATTATTGTCACTTTCATGTCTTGGGTTTCATCTTGTGTGACACACAAGTTCATCAGCATTTCAGAGGCTGATTAGCATATTATTATGATGTAAGTGGTGCCCATCATCCCCGTGCACATTAAATATAGTGAGTTTTTCTTTCTGTCTCTCACAATTTCCCATTTAACTGTAATAACCGCCTTCAAAGCCGTCTTCCAATTGGCCTTTGAAAAAAAGCAGGACGTGATTGGCTGTTTCCTGGTACACAATCCACTATAAATCCTTGCAAATCCACATTCAGTGTTCCATAATACTAAACTAACAAACAACACATAACTACACACACAAAAAAAAAAAAAAAAAAAAGCCGTAATGAAAATGCAATAATTCACTCTGTAGAAGGACTTTATCATCAGCCTCGGCTCGAGACCAAGTCATAATCAGCTTTGTCTGCTGCTTGGCCTTTGCTAGTGGGTACAAGTGTTAATAAACTTCCAACCTCTCAGCCATTAAATCTCATCTAATGTACTTGTAATGATAATGTTTGAAAGCAGACGGTTTTTTATCATTGTATTCCACAAGAGTTTACAAATTTTAAACCTTTCACAAGAAATAATTAGGATCTATTTAAAATGCTGAACACTGACCGTCATATTAAGACAGAGCTAAGCCTGTTAACCAATGCAGCAGCAGTCAAAGGATTTTCTCCTTAGAGTTAACGAAGGGGGTTATTACCTGCAAAATTGATTATGTCATTCAGGGGACTTCATTGTTTGTTACGAGCGTGAAAACTTGCGGTTACAGTTATTAGCTTATGAAACACGGCACATTTGTTTGTGTTCGTGCGTTTTGTCTGGAGAATGTATTTGTTGATAAACGTGGGGCAGGCCATGGGAGCCTGAGCAGAGACGAGGAGAGAAAGAGAGAGAGAAAGAGAGAGAGAGAGAGAGAGAGGGAGAGGGAGGGAGAGAGAGAGAGAGAGAGAGAGAGGGAGGGAGAGAGAGAGCGAGAGAGAGAGCGAGAGAGAGAGAGAGAGAGAGACCAGGCTAAACTTGGCTAAACTTGGCTAAACTTAGTTCAACCTGCTTATTTCAATGTTTTTTTTTTTTTTGTCTTTTTTCTCTTTTTAATTTCTCTGCATAGCTTAACATTGTAAATCAGGTCAACCTTTTTAAGATTTATGAAAAAATTAATGGTATGCTATTTTTATGCAGGAGACAGACTGTTAATTTGGTATGACCTTAGTCAAAGGCGATGAATCAACAAACTCCCCTACTTGCTGAGACAAACTCAGCTCTCCGGTGCTACTTTTAAGTGATTAAGATGGAATATGGAGTACCTCGCTGTCAAAAGCCTCATCTTTTTATGGGGATACTTTTTTGTCAGTGCCTTTTCTCAGACTCAATGAGACTTGATTGGATTGCGTGTGGTGTAGGGAAACCAATAAGAGAGATTGTGCAATTTATTAGGTAGACCTGTACACCAGCGTGTTAATAAAAATATATAATCGTGGCAGAAACTAAATCCATAAAGGCATATATTGCTGAACAGTTAATATGCTGTTTGTTTCACTCTGTGTGGATTTCCAGGATGTCCAAAATGAAAGATGTTTCACTCCTAAGATGTACAAAAGACACATGTAGTATATATGCACTCTGCTCTTTCTTTTCAGAATATAAACATATTTCAGATTAAATGTGAGTAAATGGGTATCTAGGCATGTTATGAATCGTAACATCCACGTTGTTTGGTTCCATTTGATAATAAATGTAGAGTTGTACTCGGATACTTGAACTGGCAGGAAGTCCTATTTTGCCTGTGTGTCCTAACTAAACCCCTTCCACTCTGCATAGCATTGCATTTGAGAGATAATGGCTTTGGCCTGTCAACCTGTAACATTTGCCCCTTTTGTGTGTGTGTGTGTGTGTGTGTTTTTAATCCAATATATTGGTACAGTATATGCATAAAATGGTGTTGTTTCTTTCTTGAATGTTTATGGATGAATTGGATTTTCCTGTATATCTCTTTACATCCATCCAATATCTTGCTATGCTTTCTTAATTGCATAATTTGTAATAAGAAGAACGTCATTGATATTCAGCTGGTAAATGGCGTTTATGCCGTTGCAGTTCTGTTTTCACGTGCAAGTTGAATGCTGAAATACAGCCGATGCTCCACTGTCTTCGAAGAGTTATCAGTGAGACAAAACACAGTCCAGCTGGGAGACAGATCAGCGCTCATAATCTTGTTTTTGGGAAATGTTGTTATTTGTCATTGTTTTCTGAGTGAAGAAACCATTCCTTTATTCGACATCACTTGCTGCCTCAGATTGCAGAAATTTTCTGATGTCCCAGAGAGAAGAAGACAAAACAATACTTTTTTTAGGTTCCCTTCTGTTGACAGGATGAAAACTTTTAACCAGGAGGTTGAGCAGCACAGGGCTCCATTGAAGTGTCCCTGTGGGGGATTTGGATGTGCCTTCCTTGGGGCTCTGGGTGGGGCAGGGGGCTGGAGGTAGAGCTGGGTGTTGAGACGCTCGGACAGAAGCTCAACACTGTGCCTTTTGTTTGACTCTGCGCTTAACCTGCGTGAACCTGCTGACCTGTCTCACCTGACCTTGCACCACGCTTCCTGTCCGGAGGAGGAGGAGGAGGAGGAGGAGGAGGAAGAACTCCAGGCACAGACTCGAGCAGGTTTTCTGGCCTGCCTCATGCCATACCTCGGGATCACCTTCTCCAAAACGTAAAGCCTGTTATTACAGCTGATTTATGAAGGGCCAGCCCTCCCACTCGTTCCTCTCTGTGTGATTCAGGATGTAATGTTTGTTAAACATCTTCTATTTGTGTCATATAAATCATATTTAATGGGGAAACATTGAGGGGACCCTCGTAAATTGTGTGGGTTTTGTATAAACAGCTGGTCCCCGGGTCTGACTTTACCTTTGTCCTGTTATACATTCAGACTTAAAGAGAGCAGTGAGGAGTGAGACTGCGCTGTACATGTACACACACACACAGACACACACACACACACACCACACACACACCACACACAAACATACACACCCTAACACACTTGCACATACACGCACACATGCATACACACACATGCACGCACACACACACACACACGTGCACATACACGCACACATGCATACACACACACGTGTACACACACGCATACACACGCGCACACACACATGCATGTACACACAAAAATGCGCACACACACAGTGGCACAAACTGCAATAAACCAGTGCTATCAGCATACTGTATCAGTTCCTGAACACATTCATTAAAAGTATGCCTGCCTTTAGCCATATCAGCAAACAGGTACTTCAGAGATTGCTATTAGTCCTGTTATACTGCTTCCTGTGCATTTCCTGTGTAAAACACAGGCTTTATGATGTTGTCATATCGACAGGAGGACACGTCAGCGAGTGGAAGTGGAAGGCCTTTAGTTATCAGGGCATGGAGAAACACACACATTGGCAAGGGCTTGTATGTCTGTCCCGCAGATGAGAGGGCATGTTTACTGCAGACTCACGGATTGCGGGTGCGACCATTTACTTGCCTAAAGAGAAGTACCCACCAGCAGATTCTTAAACACTTCTTACTGGAAAATCTGATATTTAACTTTTTTCAAAGAAAAACTGCAATGTTGAACCAATATACAGTACAATAAATGAGTTAATAAATAAATAAACTGCGAATAGGCTTTACTACACTCAGACACACGCATACGTACGTTATGTATACTAGCCAACTAACCCCATTAAAACATCAGTTTTTCTCAGCCTTTTGTCTGTGTGCCTCTAGGGAGTAGCTACTCTTCAGGAGCTGTAACTGAGTTCTTCAGGTGTTGTAGTGTGTTCTTCAGGTGCTGTAGCTGAGTTCTTCAGGTGTTGTAGTGTGTTCTTCAGGTGCTGTAGCTGAGTTCCTCAGGTATTGTACTGAGTTCTTCAGTTGCTGTAGCTGAGTTCTTCAGGTGCTGTAGCTGAGTTCTTCAGGTGTTGTAGTGTGTTCTTCAGGTGCTGTAGCTGAGTTCTTCAGGTGTTGTAGTGAGTTATTCAGGTGCTGTAGCTGAGTTCTTCAGGTGTTGTACTGAGTTATTCAGGTGTTGTAGTGAGTTCTTCAGGAGCTCTTCAGGAGCTCTTCAGGTGTTGTAGTAAGCTCTTCAGGAGTTCTTCAGGAGCTCTTCAGGAGCAGCAAAGAGGCCACTGATATCCCAGCCCAGGTCACCAGTTTTAACCATATTATTATTTTTAGCTAAAATACTGAAATGTCAATAAATCTACCTTCATATTCAGGGGCCAAGCACCTCTGGTGTGCAGATTGGTGGTGGTCCTATAACTGAAATACTTTTTAAATAATTCCTGAATTTTGCAACACTTTGACAAACATTTCAAAGATATCTCTTCCTAGACGATTTGTTTAACTTTCGACAATTTGTTCACCACAAGGTCCTCAAAGAAGTTATTTAAAAAGACGGCTCCAGATTTTGTTCTGTTTGATGTTTTTATCTGGGCATATTTCTCTCTTAAGTGCCACTGAAAAAAGCCAGGCCTGTCAAAGCTACTGTTAACCAGAAAAGAAAGTAACCACTCAAATAACCGAAGGAACTTACGAACACCAACAATAACAACAATAAAGATATTTAGAGTGATAAATACTATACAAAGTGGAACCAGGTATACCAACTTATGACACTAACTGGCCATCAGCAGAATGCATGAATGGCAGCTAACTGAAGATCCAGCCAGACACAGCCCTGTGTGTGATGTTGTTATTGTGTGGCAGGTTGCTTACTACTTAGCCTTAACAATGTGCTCTTTAATGTACACTGAATTTCTTTTAAACAATAACAATAATGACAATGGAACAAATTAATTCAGTATGACACATGAGAATATATTATCAACTCTTTATACATGGTTTTCTTTTTTATCTAAAATGAAATTATGTTTTTGCATTTAATGTAGAAATGAGCATTCAGTTAAAAGTACTGGAATCTAATGCTCATGAGTTTTCTACATGATCAATAAATGCATTTAATTTTAAGGCAATATACCAGTTTTTGGTGAAAAACACACCCGGGGAAACGGCTGACCTGTCCTGGTGTTGAATAGACGGCACGATAAGGGTCTCAGTGGAGTTTTCCCGAAGAAAATGAGTCAAGCTCTATTGAGCTGCTAATTGTTTATTTGTAGTATTGCCATTTCTCGAGCTCTCAGAGTAAGTGTCAACTCCAGCAAAGCAGAATAGGATGAAAAAAACACCGACCAAATGGAGAATGTAGCTGCTGTCATGGCTATTGTCTTGTAAAAATAAAATGGTGAAATATTATGAAGAAAGTAGCCAAACTTATCTGCTTGGTTTTTAGTAGTCTTATAATATAGGGCAGTAGGTTATTTTTAATTGCTTCTGTGCAATTATGGATGCCATAGTGAGCCATAATCCTCACTCTTCCTCCTGCTTCCAGAGGAGTTCCAGTTCAGCTTCAGAATACTGCCTTCTGCTTCCACAACTACTATGGTGTATCAGTCTGGAAAGCGTTAAAAAGCCATTTCTGAGGCTCTGGGACTCCAGCGAAACAGTGAGAGCCATTATCTCCAAATGGAGAAGGTTTCGGCAGCAGTGATCCATCCCAGGAGCGGATGGCCTGCCAGAACTCCTCGAAGGGTGCAGCGGAACTCATAACCAGGAAGTCAAAAAAGATCCCAGAAGACCTACAGGCCTCTCCAGCCTGAGCCGTGTCAGCGCTCATGACTCTACAGTGAGAAAAAGAAGGGATTCATGAGAGGTGCAAGGCAGAAACAACTGCTAACCAGTTGAAACATTAATCCTTGTTATCAATTGCAAAAATCACCTGGATGATCCCCTATCCTTTTGGAATAATATTGTATGGATAGGTGAGTCAAAAATTGAACTTTCTGAATGATATGGGTCCCATTATCCCTTGCATAGGGCAAATATCGCATTTCACATTACGAACATCATACTGAAAGTCAAACATGGTGCTGGTACTGTGAGGGTGTGGGGATGCTTTCCTGCCTTGGGACCTGGAAGATCTGCCATTATTGGCATTTTTGAATGGTCAAGTCAAAGTCCACAAAGAGTACTTAACGCTAGAAAAACCTACGTCCTATATTTATTTAGCATGTCTATCAGTCTTTAATAAATACGGTAGGTAGGTGGGTTAAGAGTAGATTAAACTTCCTCAACAGTGATGTGAAAGACTGATATCCAATTATAGGAAGTGTTTGTTTGCAGTTATTGCTGCTAAAGGTGATGAAACCAGTTAGTAAATTTAAGGGGGCAATTACTTTTTCAAAGGGATGATATGGGTGCTTGATAAGTTTTTTCATTCACTAAATGAAATGGTAATTTAAAAAATGAGTTTTTTCTTTTTGTTTACTCAGGTTCCCTTTTTCTAATTATATTTTGTCCAAAGATCTGGAACCATTCATTGTGACAAATATGTGATAATAGCAGTAATCAGTAATCACAGGACTGCATACGTTTACATACAATATGGCAGTACCTGATTGTGCTATACTGTATGTCAGTGGAGAGAGGCGTGTAGTGAGCCATTACCTACTGTGACAACAAACCATTTACAGTCAACAAAAGCATTTCACACACTCAACATGCATGTATGTTCACACGCCTACACAAAGATACTTGTGATAAAAACAACATTGAGTGGATTCTTTAACAATATTAAAGCAGGTATGAATTTTTACCTGACAACAGCAGAATAACACAAGTGGATTCTAATGTCATATTCCAGGTGATACGTTTCATTATCTTATTTTGAGAAATTAGTTTGGCAGTTATTTTGATGAATTAGTTTCCATACCTTCCATACAGACAATCGCAATACAACATTAACAATATTTTGTTTCATGGCTGTTTTTCCTCATTTAACATCATTAAAACAACAACAACCACAAAATGAAAGAACGCCATTTATTATAAATAATGTACGCTGCTTTAATGTGTCCTCATGCATTTCAGCATATTCTGTTTAAAAAAATCATTCATAAAGTAAAAAAATGGAATCATATCTTACATTCAGGATCGATTATTTGTTTTGGGGATGGAGAAGTCTCACAAGTGATAGGGCAGTGCTGTGCAGTGCTGGCAGAAAGGCATAGTCGCACAGTGGCAGGGAATAGGATCTTCCCTGGCTACGTAACCCCTGCTGTTCGGATCCTAACCATTTAATCGAACCGGCATTAGTTTGGAAGTCTGGCTTATAGTTTACTTACCTCTGAATCTTAGCCAAGGACTTCATTTTGTGTTGATCTAAATTTACCCATGGACTCAGCAAGTTGAAGGATCAAATGGATAGTTGGAAAATAGCTTTTCATGACTTTTTACCTTGCTATTCATTTTTGCAGAGCGTAATCCAATTCAAACTCAAATACCGTCACACCTGTCTAAGCACAAGTCACACAGCAGACTGGAGAGACGAAATGGGGAAATATGGTATGTGAGGTTCTGCTAATTATGTACAGCAATCACCAAACTTTGGCTATGTTTTAATTAGCACTGCCTCCGTATCCAGACTCCTCTGTAGTATGATTAAAAAACAGAATTGAAGAAATGACTTCCGTCGTATAAAAGGGCCTTGGAAACGTTCCACGAGTAAATCTATTTTTAATGGTGGGCTCCCTAAACGCACTTCATGTCATATTTTGCATTATGCGTTATTGAAAAATGTAATACGCCTTTGCTGTAAACACCAGTGCATGTCGGCGTTGAGTACAATGTGCTATGTGTGTGTTTAGGGGCATTATTTAGCACGTTTGCTGAAAGAACATATGATCAATTAAAAAGAATCCAGCTTGGTAGCAGATGTAGCGCAGTCCTCTCTCACCCTGCCTCTCTGCGTCTGCCGCCAGACCACAGCCCCAAACATTTGGAAGAGAAAAAAAGTGCCAAGACCTCTGCTTTCCTATCAAATTTCCTGATGTCAGAAGGTTGGCCTTTTCATCCTAGCGCCGGTAATTTGCCTTTCAGGGATAACCGCACGTTGATTAAAAAGCGTCGTATTTGTTTTTAATCTGTCCAGGCAAGCTGGTAAAGTTTAGGTGCACGGTAAACAGCAATCTTGCGGGTGGTTTTGTCACGTAAGAACGCAACGAAAGGCACTTTAAAGTCCCATGCAGATGCTGATCATCCTTCTTCGGCATTTTAACCTGTCTCCTTTCTTAATCTGCGTCCTAATGAAATTACTCTGGAGAGCCTGTTTTCCTCTGTTCTCTCTTTATTAAAATACTGCATTTATTCTGTGCTGCAAAAAAGTCACAGAAAAAAAAAATGTTTTTTATGATATTGGAATTCTATTTAGTTTTTATTTGCTTTGAAGCCATTGCAATCAGAGCATTAGGATTATGTCATGAAGAAATAATCTATCCTCAGTAAATGAGGCTGATACGTTTACCCCATTTTATCATAATATGGTACCAAATACACATTTATTTGCTTGTTTTTTTATGCACATATAAATACTTTTGTGATTAAATGAATTTGCTTTAAACAAAACCATGTTCATTATCCACAAGGTATTTGCAGAAAGGGAGAAATGTAGGATCCATGTAAAGTGGAAAAATCATTGGGATTTTATCAGCGTGTTTGCTTTACATGAGCCCTGTTACCATGTTGGGTATCTCAATACTGTCATGAAATAAAAGGAATTATCACTGTTTGCTTATGTATAAATATTGTTCTAAGCTAATGCTGCTGGAAAAAGTCATTATTGGAGCTGTGTCCCTAAGGAGAAGGATTTCTCTGAACCGGAGAGATGAGTGAACTCCTAGGCTATCACTGTCCTAAGGACTTTGTTTAGTAGTAGAGTGTGACTCGATTAGAGACACTGTTGAAATGTGTGTGTCCACATTTATATTCCTGCTAAATAAACTGTGCTGCTGCATGGAAATGTCTTCAAGAAAGTCATTTGAAAATTGGCAAGTGACTTGAGCCCATAGAAAATAAAAGTTTTGTTTTTGAAAGTGCCAATACTGTACTTGCATAGTGACTACCGTACCCATTAAAAGCTAATCAGCGATGATCTGTTACTAATGTTAATATTACATTTACTTAGTGTATATTTGTGTTTGTGCATGTGCATTTGAGTGTGTGTGTGTTTGAATGTGAATGTGTGTGTTGTGTTTGTGCATGTGTTTGAATGTGTGTATGTGTTCGTCTGTGCGTGTGTTTGTGTATGTGTGTTTGAATGTGAATGTGTGTGTTGTGTTTGTGCAGGTGTTTGAATGTGTGTATGTGTTCGTCTGTGTGTGTGTTTGTGTATGTGTGTTTGAATGTGTGTGTGTGTGTGTGTTGTGTCTGCGTGTGTGTTGTGTCTGTGTGTGTGTGTGTGTGTGTGTGTGTGTGTGTGTGTGTGTGTGTGTGTGTGTGATTTAATGTGAATGTGCATTTGTGTGTTGTGTCTGTGCATGTGTTTGTGTATGTGTGTTTGAATGTGTGTGTGTTTGAATGTGTGCATGTGATTGTGTATGTGTGTTTGAATGTGTGTGTGTGTTTGAATGTGTGCATGTGTTTGAATGCATGTGTGTGTGTCTGTGTGAGCGTGTTTGTGCATGTGCGTTTGAATGTGTGTGTGTGTGTGCATGTTTGAATGCGTCTGTGTGTATGTGTGTGTTTGTGCATTTGTTTGAATGTGTGTGTGTGTGTGTGTTTGTGTATGTGTGTTTGAATGTGTACATGTGTTTGAATGTGTGTGTGTGTGTGTCTGTGTGAGCATGTTTGTGCATGTGCGTTTGAATGTGTGTGTGTGTGTGTGTGTGTGTGTGTGTGTGTATGTTTGAATGCGTCTGTGTGTATGTGTGTGTGTGTGTATGTTTGAATGTGTCTGTGTGTATGTGTGTGTGTGTATGTTTGAATGCGTCTGTGTGTGTGTGTGTGTGTGTGAGCATGTGTGTGTGTGTGTGTTTGTGCACATGAAGAAAAAAAGCTCAGTAAAAGAGCCGGGATTCATGATGCCAGGTTCTTGCCCTGAGTGTTTTTCAGCTCATTTTCAAATGGTAATTTGCCTTATCCAAAGCAAACTCACACAGTGTAAGTAAGTGATTATTTGCATGGCTGACAATCATTCAACGTGCCTGCGGTCTTTTAAAAAATGCTCTAGTTTGTCCAGTCCTTAAAGAAATTCTCTGAAAGACCAAAGGCAAAAAGTGTGAGGTGATTTTTAATGTCCTTTGCTTTGAAGTGGGTGTTTATTTCCTCCCCCTGTGCAGAGGAAGAAAAACACCCGTGTGGCTCTGCAGACGTGATCAGCCTCCAACTTTTCACCACCTTTTCTGTTCTTCAGAGCGCTGCTGAGCCAACGCAAATCACTCACAGGCATACACAGTTCATTTATCTATTTATCTATTTATTCATTTTATTTTATTGTATTTCTTTATTTTTTAATAAATAAATTTAGAGGAAGAATGCACATTTAAATGTAGATGGTAATTCATATTTTAGTTTTAATTTTTATTATTACATTATTGTTATTAGTAGCAATAGTAATAGTAGTTGTTGTTGTTGTAGACTTTGTAAGCAAATGGGCTTTTTAGATTCTGATATTGACACAGTACATGCCACATGAGTCGCACAACTGCATACAATAGATTTGTATCGCAGCAGAGTGTGTAGTGACCCTCATTTAAGGCAAGTCACAGAGCCGCAGAAAAGGGTGGGCTGCTACACATTCATACTTTCTTATTATAAATCCAATAAAAACAATTAGAGTGGATTTCTTAAGGGCCAAGATGGATAGATTGATAGGCTGATTATTTTATTCATCCCTGTTGGGAAATATGTGAAGCAATGTTCACGTCATTGTTAAGGCTGGCTAGGTGTCACTGTGTGTTTTTATTCTGTGTCAAAGTTACATTTTTCTTTGTATGCTTCCATTTTTCTAAAAATAATACTGTTTGATGCAAAATCCTAACTTATAAAGACTACTCTCGGCTGTTATATTCTCCTTCCTCTTGGCATACCAACGTATCGATGGATAATTATGTTTTGCTGGAGCAACGATTGGTGCTCCTGATGTAAGGTGCTGTATAAAAGATGGTGACAGACGTTGTGGAAATAAATCTCTTTGTATCCTTTTGCTTTGGCATGCTCATTTATCAATCAGAGGTGGAGACATTGGCAGTTGGTAATTTAATCGGGACTGACCTGGTCCACAGGAAGCCGCGGTGACAGACAATACAAACTCATTTATCACGGGGCCAACCTTGGCGAGGTGACGTTCTTTTCTTAGCCTGTGAATTCACTGCAGGGTCTAAGGCCCGCGATAGTCACTAGCCTCTTTCACCAGACCACCACACGTGACGAGCAGGTGCTGTGTTCGGCTGAGGCCATTAGCCACAAAGACCCCAGCATCACCTGAAAACAGCACCGAGTGCGTTTTCTCTTTTCAACATGGTATAACTTAGCCTCCCCCCACAGCCAAACTGCATTCCCTTTAGTCGAGTGTGATTTGACGTTAACCCAAAATGGCTGCCGCCAAGAATGTGAGTTGAAGATTAATAACGTTATAGTGTTTTTGAGATCTGAGGCTCCCTGATCTGTTCTCCCAAGCTAAGGATTCCTTCTCGGGGAATGTTCCAGAAGTGCGGCAAGATCCGGTCTCAAAGGACAGGTTTGTGTTAGCTTGGCCTGGGATACTCAGCGTCCGGGAGCTGACTGGGAGCAGGGTGCGGCTCCTGCAGCCCAGGGGCCCGGGGGACTGGAGTCCATTTGATGTGGCGCTCGGGGGCCAGTCAATGACTGCCTCACGTACGGAAGGTGTCGGTAACCATGGCAGCTGGCAGGATATCCTGTGTGATATTCCTGCAAGAAGCACAAAGGTACAGCAAGGTACTTTATGCATTTGATATTAATTTTTTGGTGAATAATTTAGTAAATGAAGAACTCAAAACACCACTGGGGGTTTCTCGTCTGTCTGAAGGACGAGAACGGGGGGAATGAGCAACGGCTTGAGGAAAAGAGTGAAATAAACTGAAAGTTTCTCTTTTCATATTATGGCTATCTGATACAGTTAATCTGCTCATACTGAGTGCTAGGCATTGTCACTGGATTGAATGAATAAATTAGAACATTAAGATGGCAGGAAGACAGGATTTGAAAACAAAGCATTGCTTCCCATTGGCTGGAAACCTGGTGTCTTATTCATTCTTCTGTATATGGAGTAACTCCAGAATCAATGACCCAGCTATTCTAAACACATTGTTCTCTGTGTGTCCTGTGTCAAACTGCTCTACTTAGAGCAGAAGAAAATATTTCCTCTACATTTGATCTGTTATGGGAATGGTTCAAAAACTGTAAAACAAAATGTCAGATAACTGTCATTTCCCATGGAAAATATGCTAGCAATATTTTTATTTATGTTTTATCGTAAAATCCTAAAAGGCGAGTTTACAGTCCAGCGACAGTGCATGGCTGCGACTGACGATGTGTAATGGATTTCCTGGTCACAGTAACGTTTGGTTTATACTCTGGGTGGCTGGAGTGAGTTTATACTCTGGGTGGCTGGAGTGAGTTTATACTCTGGGTGGCTGGAGTGAGTTTATACTCTGGGTGGCTGGAGTGAGTTTATACTCTGGGTGGCTGGAGTGAGTTTATACTCTGGGTGGCTGGAGTGAGTTTATACTCTGGGTGGCTGGAGTGAGTTTATACTCTGGGTGGCTGGAGTGCGTTTATACTCTGGAGTGAGTTTATACTGTTAAGGCCAATGACCACAGCCCATGTCGGCAGACAATAGAAAGATCACCTTCACGTTCAGTCGAGCGCTGCACTGTCACTGGACTACAAACTGGCCTTAAATGGTGTGTTTCCATCACAATGGAAGCTGATGTTTGAAGCAGCGGTCTGAAAGCAATGTGTAGACGTTGACGGCTTCAGGCCCAGGTCTTAACCCAGGTCTCATTCAGCGTGGCACTTTAACACAAGCTCTTCATCCTCACATGACCTAAAACCTCAAACCCTTTGCACGGAGCCCTCTGATTGCTTTCCTGTCACATAGTCACTCCGTGCTGGTGGAGAGATCTCTGGGTCTTAATCAGGCAGAGGCGATTTAGGCACAGTGCAGGCGCATGATGAAAACAGCTGCTGGACACCTTTCATTCCTGTGTGTTTAATCATGTGTCATCAGTGGACCTTTACCCTGACCTGTTTAAAGAGAGTACACAGCGACTCGAGCAGGGGTGAGTGTGTGTGTGTGTGTGTGTGTCTTAAACATTAGGAAGACTGCTGCTCTCTAGATAGGTGTTCTGTAGATGTGTGATTGCTGTTATGTTGATATGTGGTTGTGCAAGGCAAACAGATTTATTAATTTTATCAAACTTATTTTTGAGTCAGGAAAAAAAAAATAGAAAAAAAAAATTTCAGAATTTTATTTTTCATATGACCTCGGTTTATAATGTTTATAGCTGATTCTGGCACTTTCCATACAGAGAAGACTGCAACACCATCAGGGTAATCCACATGATACAGTATACCCCACCTCTCTCAAATATACCAACCCAGGCGCACCTCTCTCAAATATACCCCACCCAGATGCACCCTCCTAGCCCTACTTCTTCATGCTAATATTTGGTTATGGTTAGAGTTACGATATATCATTAACAATATTAATTGAGCATAGAGACACACAAACATTTTGTACGCACGCATTGGAGTGCCTCAGTTTTGGTTGGGGAATTAGAACGTACTGTCAACTTCAACCACAAGGGACGGATGTTCAGATTTCGGAACACAGAGGCCGATTTTTTTTTGGTTAATGAAGTGCTTTTGTAGATTCAGAGAAAATGGTCAACTATATTCTCTATATTCTCAGAAATAAAGGTGCGCAAGATGCTTCAAGCAGCACAAATGCTTGTCACCGGGGCGGTACCCAACAGAGACAAAACTGTGCCTCTAGCCAGCAATATATCATTACTTTGTCCCTTTTTTTGCTTGGAAACCATACTAAATTGAACCCAAAGTGAACAGTGAGTGTAATTTCTGAAATGTGATCCTTGAAGAACAAAAATGTATCTCCACTGTCACTTTTCATATTTCTGAGAGAGCATTTATTTCTGCAGCTTTCGTGAAGAATGACACACCCAGTATCAAGAGGTTCCCAGAATCCCTCCAGAGGTGAGTTGTACCAGCCGGGGGTTAAAGGTCACCTCAGCGCGGATGGTTGGTAGCACAGATCACTCCACCTTGGATTTGGGTCTTTTTCTGCATTATTGTGCGCACGCCAAACCTAAAGACTTAGTCTGCTGCAGCCCTTGTATCATCTGTGATGTTTTCTTATATAAACTGTACAAGTCGTAAAATTTTAAATACCATTAATTTTTCACGATTGCTCACTTTTCTCCTGAGACAACGATGTAAAAAGTAGGTATTGTGAAGGAAGTGAAAGCAATGGAGCTCTGCTCCTCTAGGAAGTTTTGAAGTCCCCCACCCCCACTCACTCACCCAATCTCCCCGTGAATCGAAGGCAAACTCGGTGAGTTCATTGAGCATATTTGCTTCCCTTAAATATGAATCTACATCCTTGTCAAAGTGATCTTTCTGAGTTTGCCCAGAGAAACTGGAATGATGGTAATGGCCAGACCAGTCAAGCGGTGTGTCTAGTAAAACGTTAATAGGACAGAGTGGAGATTGAGCTGTGAATGATGAGTCACTGATCGTGTTTGACTGCTGGGGCCTCCATAATGGCGGTAATGTAGATTTTAATGTGCTTTAATGACTTCTTTTATACATTCCACAAGACACTCGGTGTGTTTGCTTTGTGCTCGCTGGGCGGGCCGAGTGCCTTCGCGTACGCATGGCGGTCGCGTTGACGATGAGTCCGATGACCGTGGCCAAAACGCCCATCCTCGCCCAAACCTGATAGGTGCGCAATTTCGTTTGGATCATTATTTGTTTTTCCTGCCGTGGAGAATGTTGAGGAGCGGGGCGGCGTGGCGGGTAATTATCAGGGCAGGGTTTGAGCGTCTGACATTTGGGCGGCGTGCGTTCCAGAGGCCGCTGCGTGACCAGCGAGCCGCCCTCTTCCTGCTCGCTGCCTCCCTCTTCAAAGCACCGCTCCACACTGCCAGAAATCAATGGAATTTTTGATTAGTGGAGGCTTGGGGAGACTTGTGATTATTACCAATAAAGGGAATTAGATCAAATGATTTTTGACTTTGAAATTTGTGTTTAATCAAATTTAAGATAAAGTCATCAGTGAAATTGCCGTTGATTTATAAATAAGATAATTGGTAGCATTCCTCCTAAGTACCTCTTGCTGGCACCGGGAGCAGTTTTATTGCTTAGTCAAACCTCCTCATTCAATTTTAAAATTGCCTATTGAATGAAATTCTCTGCGGACCTGCCAGACACCGCCATCAGTAATACCTTTCTGTGAGCGCCGCTCTTGGTCCACTCAGGAGAGGGAGAGGAGGGCCGGCTCGTGCCTTCACGTCCGTACCGCCCCACGCCTTCCTGGCCTTTTTCAATGTTATTCCATCGATAGCAAATCATCTTAAAATGCATCTTAAGTTCCCGCCATAGCAATTTCCATAATCTTGCATGGAAACATTTTATTGGTGCCTACATTGTTTGTTGAGGCTTACAATTAATGGTGTCTGCTGTTCTTCAGCTCTGCGTTATAGAAGTGTACTCTGTGACAACAGTGTGGATCTGCCATATTTACACTGTCTAGTGTGGATTCATCAATAAGCTCTGAGATTCATGAAATGCCAGCTATAAGTAGCCAGTCAGAATTAGCATTAGCTTGGGAGCATGTTATTACCATAGGGAGTGTTTGCTGTTTCCATAAAAACCATCTGAAACAACCTGACCCATCATGATACATAGTATGTGTGTTTTTAAAACTTATATTTTTCAGTAGCATTTAAACAGAAAGGTGCTCTGTCTCTCTCTCTCTCTCTCTCTGTCTCTCTCTCTCTCTCTCTCTCTCTCTCTCTCTCTCTCTCTCTCTCTCTCTGACTCTCTCTCCCCCCCCCCTCTCTCTCTCTCTCTCTCTCTGACTCTCTCTCTCTCTCTCTCTCTCTCTCTCTCTCTCTCTCTCTCTCTCCCCCCCCTCTCCCCTCTCTCTCTCTCTCTCTCTCTCTCTCTCTCTCTCTCTCTCTCCCTCTCCCCCCCCTCTCTGTCTCTCTCTCTCTCTCTCTGTCTCTCTGTCTCTCTCTCTCCCTCTCTCTCTCTCTCTCTCACAGAATGACTCCCTGTGTTCTTTCAGACGGCTAGCCCACTTGTCACCCTCTCAGCTGGTTTGTGTTAAAGTTCGGCGGAGTGTAGGAGAACAGTGACACCAGCATTAATACTCAGCGTTCCTCTCTCACACACTTCCAGTGTGAAACATGGGCCCAGGTTGTGAGTGTGTTTGCAGACCGAGCTGGGCTCATTCCCATCTGTGCTCGCTCCTGTTCTCTGGGCCTGTGGAAATAACTAATGGATGCAGTGGGTGGCAATCGACTCACTACTTCTGCTGTCAGGACCCAACACCGGGAATATAAATGAAGTGGTCCGGCCCTTTAATTAACGAGGGTGATCGTCTAGTGTACATCAGAACAAATGTGATTTTTATCTGAAATGTGCTGTTGTTGCTGGTTGTAAGACAGCACAATGTTATTGCACGAGAAGGCCTACTGGCCCTTCAGCCTGTGTTTTTTTGGGTGGTGATGATGATGATGATGGTGATGATAATGAGTAGATTTTAAATGGTTTGCATTTATATAGCGCCTTTATCCAAAGCGCTGCACAAATGATGCTTCACCCATTCATACACACACTCACACACCAACGTTGATTGACTGCCATGCAAGGTACAAAGATCAGATACAGTCAGATCTGTATCCTCAAGCCAAACCCCCATCATCTTGGTCGGGGGGATTGACCAGCTTATTACATTACATTACATTATTGGAATTTGGCAGACACTCTTATCCAGAGCGACGTACAGTTGATTAGACTAAGCAGGAGACAATCCTCCCCTGGAGCAATGCAGGGTTAAGGCTGCGTGGATCTTATTGTAGCTACACCGGGGATCGAACCACCGCCCTAGCGTGTCCCAGTCATGTACCTTAACCACTACACTACAGCCACCCCCTATGACTTATGACCAGCTTGGCCATGCTAGTTGACCAGTTCATACCCAGCTAGACCAGCTTGATGACTAGCTTGGCCATGCTGGTTGACCAGCTCATACCCAGCTAGACCAGCTTGATGACCAGCTTGGCCATGCTAGTGGACCAGCTCATACCCAGCTAGACCAGCTTATTACTAGCTTGGTCATGCTGGTTGACCAGCTCATACCCAGCTAGACCAGCTTGATGACTAGCTTGGTCATGCTAGTTGACCAGCTCATACCCAGCTAGACCAGCTTGATGACCAGCTTGGTCATGCTAGTTGACCAGCTCATACCCAGCTAGACCAGCTTGATTAGCACAGTTTTCAATTCCTCAGCAGCTCCACATGTCAGCACAATGACTGCTTGGTTTATAGTCCCACAAGATTAAAAAACAAAGTGATATATTAAAGTACTCTTTCTGTGTTTGCAGACCGTGATTGTTGTCGCAGCTGTGTGCATCTGTCTTCTGGAAATACACAGAAGTCACGGCGACGCATTTTGGAGCAATCTTTATTTAGAGTTGCTGGATTGCTTTCAGCTATTGATTGCAACTTTGGAAGATTTGACGCCCGGTTTTGAGTGCATGTCTTTGTTCTGGTCTATTGAGAAAAATAATAGGAATAAGTTAGCAAGCATGAATTCTACTTTTGACCAAAGCTAATTGGACAGAATCCACCTCGCAACCAGCAATTATGTTACTTCAGTAGCACTGTCTAAAGCACAGTGCGCGCAGGAATAGATTAACTGCTCTACATTTTCTCTTCACTATCTCCCCTCCTTTATCCTTATAGGATTGTTTTTGGCAGTTTTGTCAGCAATTTATCTAATTAACCTAAACTACATTTTAACTGAAAGTATGTGTTGTGTACTGGTATCAGCGGAACAGAACCCTGGCACATTCATATCTGTGTGAAAACGGACCGTCTGCCTGGAATATGTGATTAAAAGTTTAAATATGATGCAGAATGACCTCCATTCATTTTGATCTGGATAAAGTGTTTTTCCCCTTCAGTAATTTACTTTTTTTAGACCAAAAAGTTATTTGATTTCCATCCTCATTCATTACCTGCTCCGCGCATTCCTGCCTGCAGATGTCACATTGAAAGGCTATCTCCAAGGCCTAATTAGAAATGAGGTCTTTTCTTTAGAATCGTCAACTCTCACCTCCTGCCCGGAAAACTGAGACTTGCATTTTAAACAGCCTTCTAAATGGCCAATACAGAAATTTCACTTTGTACTGACCTTACTGGAATTGCCATGATGTGTGTAAAATGACTTGACCAGTGTTACTAAGCACACACCGAGGAACTTCGTCTGGGCTCCCCGTGCACTGCCATTTTAAAACCATGCCAAGCAGGTGATTTGCCCAGACTGCACACATCCTGCAAACATCCAGAGCCATCAGAACGGGTGCGGAAAAAAAGACGGTTTGTTTTCACACTTAAAGAGACATGAAATAGAGTGTCCTTAACTTAATCACCACCTTGTTTTACTGTATTTGCATACATTTGCATATTAATTGGAGCACAGATTAAAATTGGTTTTGTAATTTTAATTAAGTGTCCACAAAGGTATATGATTAGAACTGTTTAAAATACAGTCCGACATCACTAGAAGCAAAGGCTTTGGTGCTGATTTTAGGAGGGGGGTGTTGCCGGGGTAGTGGGGGGGGGGGGTTACTTTCAGGGAATGTCTGTTTTATGATAATATTTTTTAATCTTCAGTAGATTATGCAGCCAATCGGGCTGGGGGTAGGGGCGGGGTATGAAACTGTTTGCTCTTACAGGATTCCTTTCACATTTTGTTGATTTGAGCACTTGATGAATGTCCCTGGTGCTTGTGTCAGTTACACATAATGCATTTTAGCTTCTTAAAGCTGAACCGTGCTACTCTGCTTATGAAAATGCACTGATGTATTGGAATAGTACGTGTGAAAATGATGAAGAAATTGTAACATTTAAGTATTTAACTCATCTTGTGGCTTCACCTTACAAAGTTACTTAGTAGATATAGATATATATACACTCAATGAGCAATTTATTAGGTTGACCTGTACACCAAGCTTGTTAATGCAACTGTTTAATCACCGATCATATGGCAGCAACGAAATGCATAAAAGCATGCAGACGTGGTCAAGAGGTTCAGCTGTTTTTCAGACCAAATGTCAGAATGGCAAAGAAATGTGATCTAAATGACTTTGACCGTGGAATGATTGTTGGTGCCAGACAGGGTGGATTGAGAAACGCGTTGTTAATGACAGAGGTCAGATGAGAATGACAAGACTGGTCAAAGCTGACAGGAAAATGACAGCAACGCAAATAAGCACAGTGATATGCTGAAGAGCATGGATAGACCTCTAAATGGATAGGCTACGACAGCAGAAGACTAAAAAACAAATCTAATAAATACCTAATAAAGTGCTCACAGTGTGTATCTCCAGCAGCTTTTCATTATATGTTTTTTTAATTAACGCTTACATTAACCCTATTATGGTTTTATCACCACTTTTATGTTCAGGGTCAAATTGACCTGAACAGATTTTATAACATTTGATACAGCTACAGAGGATAAAGTAAACCCCACACAACACCTTTGTATGCAAAGTTTGTACAGGATGTTTGAAAACATAGAATTATGTTATGTTTATTTCATGTTTACTGTTTAATCCTACCAAATGAGAAAATTTTAAAAGCATACATTATCAAGATTTAAAGAATGTTAACTGTATGGAGGTGAATATGAAGGCTAATTACTGATTTTTCTAAGGAAAGAGTTCCTTTGAGCTGCCGCCAGCTGTTCGGTTTAAAATGGCGGAGGTGAACTATGTAGCAGAATTTGGCTGAATAACATGGAACTGCTGTGGTTTTCCAGTGCCTTCTTCTTCCTGTGCAAAGAGCATGTAGTTTAGGTGCCCATGAACAGCCCAGAGCTTCAGATGCAAACTTAAAACCTGGTTTCTGACTGAATTACAGTCGAGTCAGACTATCCTGATGGAGACTACGGGGGAAAATAATATTCCTGCGGCCGTCCTTTGGTGCGGTTTGGAAAGATTCGAGAAACATTTGGAAGCATTTTTCTCATAAACTACTTTTCACAATTAAAGTGTTAGGATACTGTTCCCTATCCCCATTTCTCAGAGGTAATGGCATGAAAGTTTTTAAACTACAAAATCAGTTAAAAAGTGAAACCAGTGCAATACCTTTCGACTTTTGTGCTAGAAAAAAAACCCTGAAATGATCATATCTGCAATATTGTACAAACAATGGAGGAGGTATTTCAACAATTTCTTTCTTTAAAAATACATCATTTGTATTAAATCAAGCTTTTATTCAGATTATACCATTCCTGTAGCAGTGTGTGGAGATATCAACAAAAAGACAGACATACAATAAGTGTGCGGAAGTATAGAACTTGTTTTAGATATCACAGGTCCTACGACACAATCAAACACAAGCGTTTCTGAAACAGACTGCCGGAAAATGTGGGCTTCCATGCCGCATAAGTGGCGAGGAAGAAAAGCACTCGGCGGCATCTCAGAACTCCTGCTCCAGGGTCCGTGCTCGGTGCTTTTGAAGACACAAAGAGCTCCTTCACATGTCGCACAACCACACTTCTCAAAGGTGCGTTTTGGGAATGACATAAGTGCGTTTTGGGAATGACATAAGTGACTTTGCTGGTTTTCACGTTTTCCTTCTTTCGCTGGTTCTTTAAAGGGCAGTTTGTGAAAGTATAACCTGGGCTGGCTCCTCTGGGGCACCGTAATCTGCTATTTATGAGTCAAGGCTAAAAGCTCCCCCTGACGCTCTGTAGCATGCAACCGTGAGTTTTCTCTTTCTTTCTGTCTCTCTAAGTCCTGAATTCATCTGGTCTTAAATACCAGTTTCTGTGCCAGCACTTCAAATGTGGGTTCTGTTCCTTCAGCGATGACATCAACATCTTTCCCTTCTCTCTATTTTTCTCTCCATTCTCACTCGTTTTGTCTCAAACAGAAATAAAGGTGACGAGCATTATGATGCTTGTTCATTTGCATTTCTTGATCTATTTCTTTTTTGTGTGTTTGTGTTTTAGCATGACCTGTGCGTGGCCTTTAGCATGTCTATTCTTGCTCAAACCGTCAAATCCACCGGGGAAGACGCACGCTAAATACATGTACTGATTTGATTTTGGATTGCATCAGCATCAGTCTGGGCACACAGAATATGCATGCAATGCCATTAAAGAACATTTTATCCTGGTCTGTATTAGCCTGGATGAGGTTAGAGGCTGTTGAACAGAGGCCTGTGTTATCCTGGATGAGGTTAGAGGCTATTGAACAGAGAGCTGTGTTATCCTGGATGAGGTTAGAAGCTATTGAACAGAGAGCTGTGTTATCCTGGATGAGGTTAGAAGCTATTGAACAGAGAGCTGTGTTAGCCTGGATGAGGTTAGAAGCTATTGAACAGAGAGCTGTGTTATCCTGGATGAGGTTAGAGGCTATTGAACAGAGATCTGTGTTATCCTGGATGAGGTTAGAGGCTATTGAACAGAGAGCTGTGTTATCCTGGATGAGGTTAGAAGCTATTGAACAGAGAGCTGTGTTAGCTTGGATGAGGTTAGAGGCTATTGAACAGAGAGCTGTGTTATCCTGGATGAGGTTAGAAGCTATTGAACAGAGAGCTGTGTTAGCCTGGATGAGGTTAGACGCTATTGAACAGAGAGCTGTGTTATCCTGGATGAGGTTAGAAGCTATTGAACAGAGAGCTGTGTTAGCCTGGATGAGGTTAGAAGCTATTGAACAGAGAGCTGTGTTAGCCTGGATGAGGTTAGAGGCTCCACATAAATGGTGACTGACATAAGATAAACTAGGAAGACTCCTGGAAATTAAGCTTGAACAAGCACTTGTCACGACAGCACTTGTACGTAAAAAGGCTGCACCACACACCGCAAACATCACTCTTGAGGAAGTAATCAATAATGAAGTGAGGGCCAGAGAAAGCCAAACCGGTTAGATGTACCTTACTGCACCAGCACATCTGAGCTGCCCTCTCTCCTCCATGCCAGGACTCACTTTTACAGGCTCAAATTGAATTGTGCCTTTGCCAGGCATTTTCCCCAAATACCAGTGACCCCACAGCCAGGGATAGGGCTGATGGGAACAGCCCTGTGTTGAGGTGGTGAATGTGTGGGGGAGTTCAGCCCTGAGTTGAGGTGGTGAATGTGTGGGGGAGTTCAGCCCTGAGTTGAGGTGGTGAATGTGTGGGGGTGTTAAAGCCCTGTGTTGAGGTGGTGAATGTGTGCGGGTGTTAAAGCCCTGTGTTGAGGTGGTGAATGTGTGGGGGAGTTCAGCCCTGTGTTGAGGTGGTGAATGTGTGGGGGAGTTCAGCCCTGAGTTGAGGTGGTGAATGTGTGGGGGAGTTCAGCCCTGTGTTGAGGTGGTGAATGTGTGGGAGAGTTCAGCCCTGTGTTGAGGTGGTGAATGTGTGGGGGAGTTCAGCCCTGTGTTGAGGTGGTGAATGTGTGGGGGAGTTCAGCCCTGAGTTGAGGTGGTGAATGTGTGGGGGTGTTAAAGCCCTGTGTTGAGGTGGTGAATGTGTGCGGGTGTTAAAGCCCTGTGTTGAGGTGGTGAATGTGTGGGGGAGTTCAGCCCTGTGTTGAGGTGGTGAATGTGTGAGGGAGTTCAGCCCTGTGTTGAGGTGGTGAATGTGTGGGGGTGTTAAAGCCCTGTGTTCAGGTGGTGAATGTGTGGGGGAGTTCAGCCCTGTGTTGAGGTAGTGAATATGTGGGGGAGTTCAGCCCTGTGTTGAGGGGGTGAATGTGTGGGGGAGTTCAGCCCTGTGTTGAGGTGGTGAATGTGTGGGGGTGTTAAAGCCCTGTGTAGAGGTGGTGAATGTGTGGGGGTGTTAAAGCCCTGTGTTGAGGTGTTGAATGTGTGGGGGTGTTAAAGCCCTGTGTTGAGGTGGTGAATGTGTGGGGGTGTTAAAGCCCTGTGTTGAGGTGGTGAATGTGTGGGGGAGTTCAGCCCTGTGTTGAGGTGGTGAATGTGTGGGGGAGTTCAGCCCTGTGTTGAGGTGGTGAATGTGTGGGGGTGTTAAAGCCCTGTGTTGAGGTGGTGAATGTGTGGGGGAGTTCAGCCCTGTGTTGAGGTGGTGAATGTGTGGGGGAGTTCAGCCCTGTGTTGAGGTGGTGAATGTGTGGGGGTGTTAAAGCCCTGTGTTGAGGTGGTGAATGTGTGGGGGAGTTCAGCCCTGTGTTGAGGTGGTGAATGTGTGGGGGAGTTCAGCCCTGTGTTGAGGTGGTGAATGTGTGGGAGAGTTCAGCCCTGTGTTGAGGTGGTGAATGTGTGGGGGAGTTCAGCCCTGTGTTGAGGTGGTGAATGTGTGGGGGAGTTCAGCCCTGTGTTGAGGTGGTGAATGTGTGGGGGTGTTAAAGCCCTGTGTTGAGGTGGTGAATGTGTGGGGGTGTTAAAGCCCTGTGTTGAGGTGGTGAATGTGTGGGGGTGTTAAAGCCCTGTGTTGAGGTGGTGAATGTGTGGGGGAGTTCAGCCCTGTGTTGAGGTGGTGAATGTGTGGGGGAGTTTGAGGGAGAGGCACTGTATTGTCCTTCTCTTCTTGCACCCTGCACTGTATAATCTATACACAGTTTTACTATACAGACACAGTAGTTGCAGCTCAAAATATTTTGCCTTTTTAATCTGAATTAAAGGAGTGAAAAATATGCAACTGTTAGAGACCCCAATCCTTGCCCTACTCATTTCTTTTGAGGCAGTTGGCTTCCTTAGACAATTTCACTAAAGCTAAAAATTTGACTTCCCTTGGTTTTACAGTTAGCTCAAAAACGATTAACCGAGAATTGAGTCTCAGAACCCTAATCCTGTACCCCTCTGTGCACCTGCTTCAGAGCAGCTCACAATAAGTAACTCATTCGTTATTTATCTGACGCATTCATCCAAAGCGCCTTCCAGTTGATTAGACTAAGCAGGGGACAATCCCTCCTGGAGCAATGTGGGGTTTAAGGACCTTACTCAAGGGCCGAACAGCTGTGTGGACACTATCTTGGCTACAATGGGACTTGAACCACCAACCCTCCAGGTCCCAGTCATGTACCTTAGCCACTAGTCTACAGGCTGCCCCAGTCATGTACCTTAACCACTAGGCTACAGGCTGCCCCAGTCATGTACCTTAGCCACTAGGCTACAGGCTGCCCCAGTCATGTACCTTAGCCACTAGTCTACAGGCTGCCCCAGTCATGTACCTTAACCACTAGGCTACAGGCTGCCCCAGTCATGTACCTTAGCCACTAGGCTACAGGCTGCCCCAGTCATGTACCTTAGCCACTAGTCTACAGGCTGCCCCAGTCATGTACCTTAGCCACTAGGCTACAGGCTGCCCCCACATTGTCTGGTGCTAGTGAGTGCTCGTGAGTGCAGCCCTGGATGGAGGGAGAGAGGAGGGGTAGGTGTGGATCCGCAGCGGCGGTTGGTCTGGGAGCAGGTGGCAGGTGACGTAAAGGAACGGGGACAGCACCACATCCCTGCTCCCTCACGAAATCTGTCTACATGAAAGGAGGCTTATTGCGCTGTTCAGCTTTCTTGTAAATGCTCCGGCAAATACTTATCCTCTCTCCTGCGAACATTTAGCATTAACTTGAGCGGAACTCCAGGGAATCGCGCACCATAATGAAATTACCTCTGTGCAAACAAATAGGGTCAAACTTTCAAGGAGACAAGCATTAAAAGCGTATTCTGCTAATTAGGCGGCAGGTTCTGTCTTGTATTGATGATAGCCGCGGTGTGTCACTATCATATGTCGACGAGATACAAACTTAAACCATAAATAACTGCCGTAATTTACGAAACAGCTGTGAGCTCCTTCCAAAGGAGACAACAGCCTACCTTGTGCTGGGGCATGCTGCCGCTGGCAAGATATTTTTAGGCTGTTTGAAAACACGGACATAGGCTGATATCTTCAGATCATAAGTCAGACATTACTTTAGTAATTAAGGAGAGTGTTGATCACAAAGTATATAGTGTGCAGGTATCACCATAATTCCTTTTAAAAGGAAAGAATACATTCTGACAAGGCCCATATCCTAAATGTACTTTTTTTTTTTGTTCCTGTCTATGTCCCTCTAACAGCCCCTAATGTTATCAGCCTCATTCACAGCAATTAGTTTTACCTGTTTGACTCGTTTAATCATACCCACCAGTGCATTGTGTCTGATTACCTACACTACTGCGACTGAGCATTTTGCAATTACGGGCCGTAATTAGTCGAGTTAACAAAATTAGGAGGGGTGGGGGGGCTAAGCAGGCTTGCCGCGAGGCCAGGGACAATTTTTCGCTGTGCAGAAAAACGGCACGGTGGCGGTGCCGTGGAGACGGTTGCCTGGCACCTGTTTAAACCGACATTAGCGTTCCTTCACCTGCCAGGAAATGTTGTGATAACAGGAAATGTGTCTCCTCAGCTAAACAGGCTCTGTTCTGTTATTCCATACCTCTCATTCCCTGCACAGTATCCATACACGGGGGCAGCCTATCGCCTAGTGGCTAAGGTACAGGATCTGGAAGGCGGGTGGTTTAAGCCCCAGGGTAGCGACGATAAGATCTGCACAGCTGTTGGGCCCGTGAGCAAAGTCCTTAATTCGCATTTCTCCAGGGGGAAGAGTCCCCTGCTTAGTTAAATCAACTGTAAATCGCTTTGGAGAAAAGCGTCAGCTAAATTGCAGATTATTATTATAAATCAGATAAAGGGCTGGAATGGTCAGCAGGGTCGTCCTCCATCTTCCCTCGCTCTCCGCTGGTCCTCGTACCTCTCGCTGACAAAAGCCCCGGCATGTAATCTCCTCTGAACCAGGCAAAAACAATGCTGAGATTACTGCCCCCACTGAATTTTGGTTTATTCTGAGGTGAATTAGGATTTAAAGGGGGACGACTACCATGATAATCTGCAGCCGCAGAAGTCCTGATAGTGTGTTCTGTTTGTTCCCCCCACCCCCCACCCCCCGCCCCTCCCTCCTCCTTCATCTACTCCTCCTGTTTTCTGATTATTCTGGGCCGTTTGTTAATCTGAGTGTGGCCTGATTAAATGGTGATTCCGTGCCCAGATTACGGGGGTTACTCTTTGTACGGCCTGGCCCCTACAATCCGTAGGTCAGAGCCGGGTGGGAGCGAGGCTGTTTACAGGTGAAGATACGAGTGTTCCACGCGGCACAGGCAAATCGCCTTTGTCGGGGGATTTGAGTTTCAGGCCTGATGTTCAATTGGAAGCAGCTGCTACCTAAAGGGATTTTCATCTGTGAACCCAAAACACACACACAAACACACACTCGCTCACTATACAGTAGGACGGTGCACGTCTACAAGCCCTGTGGAACGGCGGTCATCGGTATGGTGTGTTCTCCCCTCATATACTCCAAACACACTCACTGGTGTTTGTGTGTAAGAACGCATTCGTTTAACAGCTGGGCGAAAGGGCTACACTGGCTTTAGACAACCTTGTTTTTCAAGGAAAGACCCACTTCAGTCTCCTTTACCCATTCCACCAAACCAAAGATAAACTGAGGAGCCATGCTTGTCTGTCACAGTTTTTTTTTGTAATTAAATTTTTATTTGAGGACAATCAACATACATTGAGGTACAATACATAGAACCATGTAATCCTCTCATTCAGCCCGACACCCCCCCACCCCACCCCTACATGACGTGAAAATAAATCATATGTTGTCTGTCACAGTTAGTATTGGAGGTGTGTAGAGACTGCCTTTTTCCAGACTGCTGGATGGATGTGTAGCTGCGTATTCTAGCAGCATAAGGAAGTCTACCTGTGGCAAGGATTCAGAGGCCATTTTGAACCAGGCTTCACTGTCAGGTCAGTGCTGTTGGTTATGTTCGAGTAATGGCTGGCCCTGCGGTGAAATTACCAGCTACCAGCTGTTTCAAAACATAGCTTGAGCAGTTTCAGCAGGGCAGTGTAGGAGGATGTTTCAGGTAGCAGCACCAAGCCCCGAATTGTGGGATTAGATGGGTTGGGGGGGTGGGTGGGGGTAGGGCTGGGGACACTGTCTCGGGAGAGTAGGCCAAAGCCATATGTCTGCAGCCAGTATAAGTAATAAAAACACTCTGTTTCACTAAAGTTTAAAAATGAGGTCGCACGCATGCAAAATCCCTTTGTCATCCATCAGCATTCGAAAAGACAAAGAGACAGATTGACAGGTCAGTGACAGGTCATTGACCGACACAAGTCTAGTAATGGTACAAACAAATACACAGACAGTTAAACATACCAAGTTGCACTGTAAGGGCAATAATAGAGAAATGTGAAACATATGGAATGGTTGCAAACTTTCCCGGAAGAGGACAGAAGCGCACGGTGTCCAGGCAGACTGTGAGTAACCCAGGCATCACAGCTGAAGAATTGCAGAGATTGGTTGCATATTTTTTATTTGAAAAATGTAAAAATGACTTTGGTTAGTTCCATTTAATCATTAACAAAAGCACACTACTTCACACTTTATGTTGGAAAATAAAGCATATGTCAATAACTGTTTTATTTATAATTAATCATTTTTTAGTTTACAGTAGTTTTTGTGCATATTTTATTTATATGCATGCCAATTCTGGAGCCCACTGTATATAAGCATATGAGAAATGTGTATATTTATCCATATTTTGTGAAGGGTTGTATATTTGATTTATTTTCTGTCTATTTCATGTATTGCATTTGTGTACGGGCCCTTGATTGAGCTTTAATCAGCTGTAAATGTGCTCCTGATTCCCAGGCCTCCTCACTGACCTCCGCCTGACTGTTACCCTCACTGCACCACTTTATACGTGTGTGTGTGTCTGTGTGTGTGAGCATGTTTACTGACTGCCATGCATCCATGGAGAGGTGTGTACGTACGCGTGTACATGTGTGTGTATGTATATACAGTATGTGTGTGCTTATATGCATGTTTGTTTGTATGTGTGTCTGTGTGTATTTGTGTGTACTTGTGTGTGCGTGTGTGTGTATGTATGCATGTATGTATGCATATATATGTTTGTGTATATTTGTGTGTGTGCCAGAGTGTGTATATGTGTGTCCATGTGGTGTGTACTGTACGTGTGTGTGTGCGGGTGTGTGCAGGTGTATTTATGTGTGTACATGTTTACTGTATGTATGTGTGTGCACGTGCATGTGTATGTGGGTACATGTGTACTGTATGTGTGTGTGTGTGTGTGTGTGTGTGTGGATGTATGCACAGCGTGTGTATGTGTGTACAGTACATGTGTGTAGTAGCCGTGCTGTGCATTAAAGTATTGGATATTGAGTTTCTATTAAAATGGTTCAGCACTCTCACATGGAGCCAGGAGTTGTATTAATTTCTTTTCTGTAGGGGCTGGTGTCTTCCCTAACCTTTTATGTAAAATGACAAAGGCTGTCACATTTTCTGTCAACTTAATGATGCGTTGATCCTGGCGAATCCTGTTTTCCCTTTCTCGCTTTTCTGCAATAGTGGTTTCATTAAATAGCAGTAAAACTACTCATCTCAAATAAAATCAAAGACTTAATAATGCCCATGAGGGTATTTTAATGTGGAGGGAGACACTGCAGTGTAACATTTTTTTTTCTATCGTATGGTGAAACATCTACCTTGAGAATTTTGTTACACTCACCGTAAAGATTCATTTAATTTAGCTGAAAACGTGTAGACGCAGTAGCTTATGGAAACAATGTGCTAAATTCTCAATACGTATAAAAAAGGTGGTACTACTCGGTAGAATTAAATGTATTGGGGAAGTACAGTATGTGTTGTAAGTCTAGTTGTAGTTATGAATTTTTAATGTTTTTTATTTATATATAATTTTTCCCTTAAGTTTTACCTTATTACCTGTGTGTCACAAAAATATATTCACGCAAAAATAAGAGGTTCTTATTCATCTAGAAATAAATTTGTCACTTGAAATGCTATATGGTGATATTTTTATTATCAAATTATAGTAATGTGTAGTGCGGGAAGGAGCGGCTGGAGCAGGAAACTGAGGAAAGGTGGTAATTA